>NW_026642532.1:0-97534 GCF_028554395.1 Pezoporus wallicus
GTGTCTGTCCATGGGGACACCCCATGTGTCTGTCCATGGGGCACACCGTGTGTCTGTCCATGGGGCACACAGTGTGTCTGTCCATGGGGACACCCCATGTGTCTGTCCATGGGGCACACCCATGTGTCTGTCCATGGGGCACACCATGTGTCTGTCCATGGGGCACACTGTGTGTCTGTCCATGGGCACACCCTGTGTGTCTGTCCATGGGGACACCCCGTGTGGACACCGTGTGTCTGTCCATGGGGACACCCCATGTGTCTGTCCATGGGGCACACCGTGTGTCTGTCCATGGGGACACCCCATGTGTCTGTCCATGGGCACACCCCATGTGTCTGTCCATGGGGCACACCGTGTGTCTGTCCATGGGCACACCCCATGTGTCTGTCCATGGGGACACCGTGTGTCTGTCCATGGGGCACACCGTGTGTCTGTCCATGGGGACACCGTGTGTCTGTCCATGGGGACACCGTGTGTCTGTCCATGGGCACATGGGCACACCCCATGTGTCTGTCCATGGGGACACCGTGTGTCTGTCCATGGGGTGTGTCTGTCCATGGGGACACCGTGTGTCTGTCCATGGGGCACACCGTGTGTCTGTCCATGGGGCACACCGTGTGTCTGTCCATGGGGACACCCCATGTGTCTGTCCATGGGGCACACCGTGTGTCTGTCCATGGGGACACCCCATGTGTCTGTCCATGGGCACACCCCATGTGTCTGTCCATGGGGCACACCGTGTGTCTGTCCATGGGTACCCCGTGTGTCTGTCCATGGGCACACCCCATGTGTCTGTCCATGGGGCACACCGTGTGTCTGTCCATGGGGACACCGTGTGTCTGTCCATGGGGACACCCCATGTGTCTGTCCATGGACACCCCATGTGTCTGTCCATGGGGCACACTGTCTGTCCTGGTCAGGTCTGTCTGTCCATGAGGGACACACTGTCCATCCTTTGGAGGTCCATCTCTATGGGATGGACCCGCTGCCTGGCCTGTGAGCACGGGCTGCAACGTGCAGCACCACAGAGGGTGCAGGCTGTGGGGTGCAGGCTGCCAGGTGCAGTGTGGAGGGTTCAGGGCGCAGCGTGGGCTGTGCTGTGTGATGTGGGGACCCTTGTGCACAGAGCGGGGCGCAGGCTCCCAGAGCACAGCCCACGGGCCCGGTTCGCTTTGCTGGGGCCAGGATTGGGGTCCCTGGGGCCGGTGATGGGCGGGAGCTCGGGGAGCGGCTGCTGCGTCCCCCCCTTCCCCAGCGGAAACCCCCGGCGGGGGATGCCCTGGGCGCGTTTTGCTTCCCCTTTCGTGCTGCAGGAGGATGAAGCCGTTTTCCCGTCCCCGGGCTGGCGATGGGTGATGGCTGGGGGGGGTCAGCGTGCGCCACCCGCCTCCGCCCCGCACCCAAATCCCACCCCAGCACCCAGCGCTCCCAGGCTCTGTGCAGCCCCCCCCGCGCTCTGGCTCTTCCTCCTCCTGCCCCCCGGGGCTGTGCCCCACACAGGATGTGCCCCGGCCCCCACGAGGCACAGAAGGGGTTAAAGGCGCTGCCGGAGAACAGAGCGGGCCTTGTGCGGGCGCTGGCAGCGCAGGGCCGGGCTCCGCTCACCCCGGGCCCGCAGCGCCCCCGGGCCAGCGCCGCCCATCCGGTGGCCACGGGCTGCAACCCCGCGTCAGGATGTGGGGACCGGGGTGGTGCCGCCGCCCGGGCTGGGGGGTCCTGGTCCCCAATGGGCTCAGCTCCCACCTCCCCTCCTGAGGTCTTCATGGAATGGTTCGGGCTGGGGGGGACCCTAAAGCTGCCCCGGGCAGGGACCCCTTCCATAGAGCAGCTTGCTCCAAGCCCCTGTGTCCAACCTGGCCTTGAGCACTGCCAGGGATGGGGCAGCCACAGCTTCTCTGGGCACCCTGTGCCAGCGCCTCAGCACCCTCACAGGGAAGAGCTTCTGCCTTATGCCCAACCTGAACTTCCCGTTTCAGTTTGAACCCATCACCCCTCGTCCTGTCACTGCAGTCCCTGATGAAGAGTCCCTCCCCAGCATCCTTGTAGCCCCCTTCACACACTGGAAGCTGCTCTGAGGTCTCCACGCAGCTTCTCTTCTCCAGCCTGAACAGCCCCAATGTTCTCAGCCTGTCCCCATACAGGAGCTGCCCCAGCCCATGAGCATCCTCGTGGTCATGGAGGTCCCCTGCCCACTGCCTCCTCCTCGGCTCCCGCCCCGCAGCATCAATGCTGTCATGGGCACGAGCGTTTCCATGTGCCCCATCCTCTTCCTCACCTGCTGACTCAGCACGGGCCTTTCCTGGGATGCAGGGTGCTGACTGGTCCCAGCTCATCCCGGGGCATTGAGCTCAATGTGTTCCATGGTGGGACTGTGGTGGGGCCACGGTGGGTGCTCAGGGGTCACCCAAGGGATGGGGAGCTGCAGGGGGGTGTCACCACTTCATCCCCATCCCCACATCCCCCTGGAGACAGCTCCTGCCCTTCTCTTCTGCTGCCAACACTGGCCTCAGGCTCCCGCAGCTCCTCCCACCCGTGTCCTTTCCCCAGGGATGCACAAACAGAGACAGGCTCTGGATGCATCTCCCCGGCCATGGGGTGTCCCCGGGACCCCCTGACCTGAGTCTGGGGCTGCCGCGGGACCCCCTGGCTCCCACCTCAGCCCTGATCCCACTCACTCTGCTTCTGCTCCCACTGTCCTGCTCCCCTGATCCTGCTCCCCGATCCTGATCCTGCTCCCCTGATCCTGATCCTGATCCTGCTCCCCTGATCCTGATCCTGCTCCCCGATCCTGATCCTGATCCTGCTCCCCGATCCTGATCCTGATCCTGCTCCCCTGATCCTGATCCTGCTCCCCTGATCCTGATCCTGCTCCCCTGATCCTGATCCTGCTCCCCTGATCCTGATCCTGATCCTGCTCCCCTGATCCTGATCCTGCTCCCCGATCCTGATCCTGCTCCCCGATCCTGATCCTGATCCTGCTCCCCGATCCTGATCCTGATCCTGCTCCCCTGATCCTGATCCTGCTCCCCGATCCTGATCCTGCTCCCCTGATCCTGATCCTGCTCCCCTGATCCTGATCCTGCTCCCCGATCCTGATCCTGCTCCCTCAGTTCCTGCTCCTATCGCCCTGATCCAGTTCCTTCTCCCACTGACCCACTCTCATCCACTCTGCTTCTTCTGCCTTTGATTCTGCTCCCACTGCCATGATCCTGGTCCTTTTCCCACCACTCTCCTCCTGCTCCTGTTTCTGCTGCCCCTGATCCTGCTCCCATCCCCTGATCCAGCTCCTTCTCCCGCTGTCCCGTTCCCTTTGCTCCTTCTCCCAGTGCCCTGCTCCTGCTCCAGCTCCACCCGCGCTGCTCCCGCTCTCCCGTCCTCATCCTGTCCCCATCCCCTGCTTCTGTCCCTGCGCTCCTGCTCCCACCCCTCCGCCCCGAGCCCCCAGACCCGGGGGGGTCCCGCTTCTGCCCGCGGGTGCCGCCGGAGCGAGGGAGCGCTCGGGGCTGGGTTCGCCCCCGGGGCGGGCGGAGGCCGGTGCCGGAGCGTGACCCCCCCCGGGCCCGGTGCGGGGCGGCCGCGGCTTCCTGCTGCGGGGGGGGGGGGGAAGCTGCTGCGGCCCCGGTCCCCCGCGATGGGAGCGCTGCGGCAATGGGGACCCCGCGATGGGAGCGCTGCGGCAATGGGGACCCCGCGATGGGAGCGCTGCGGCATTGGGGACCCCGCGATGGGAGCGCTGCGGCAATGGGGACCCCGCGATGGGAGCGCTGCGGCAATGGGGACCCCGCGATGGGAGCGCTGCGGCAATGGGGACCCCGCGATGGGAGCGCTGCGGCATTGGGGATCCCGGACCCCGGCGCTGGGGCGGCTCCGGCAGCGCTGGGACCCCCCCGCTGGTCCCGGGCAGGGGCCGGGGTCACGGCGCAGCGGGCCCCGCGGCGGCAGGAAGCGGTGTCAGGGCGGGAAGAGGAAGAGAGGAGGAAGAAGCCGCTTCCCCATCGGGGGCAGGGGCCGGGGCCCGGCTCCTTCCCCTTCCCCTGCCCGAGCACCGCGTCCCGGGGCTCTGGGGACCCCAGCGCCGGGCTCCGGCTCCAGGCAGCATCCCCGGCACCCCCGCTCGCTCCCGTCCTGCAGCACAGGAGCCGCTGCCCGCCGCGCTCGGGCTCCAGTGCGGTAAATCCCGGCGGGCAGGGGTCGGATCCCGGTGGGGACAGGGGCTGCACCATCCCCGCCCGGCCCCGTGCGGGGACGCGCACCTCGGCCCGGCTCCAGCCTGCAGCAGGAAGGGGAGCAGGATGCGGCCTCTGATGGCAATTGCAGAGGGAACTGAGGAAGGGAAGCAGGGAAACGCTCCGGGGCCCGGGATAAACACAGCTGCTGGAGCGGATGTCACCCAGCTCCAGCCTGGCCACAGCACCCGGGGCCCAAACCTGCCCGCGGCAGCTGCCCCTGTGCCCTCCGTCCTGTCCCTTCCATGTGCTGGGCTGGAGGCACAGAACCACCCCGTGTGCTGGCTGCACCCCACGGCGTGAGCAGCAGCTCAGGGAGGGGATCCTGACCCTCTGCTGCGGGAAGGGGAGACCTGAGAGCAGCTCCAGTGCCTGAAGCAGCTGCAGGAAAGCTGGAGAGGGGCTTGGGACAAGGGATGTAGGGCCAGGCCAAGGGGAATGGCTTGAACCTGCCCGAGGGGAGACTGAGCTGAGCTCTTAGGCAGAAGCTCTTCCCTGGGAGGGTGCTGAGGCGCTGGCACAGGGTGCCCAGAGAAGCTGTGGCTGCCCCATCCCTGGCAGTGTTCAAGGCCAGGTTGGACACAGGGGCTTGGAGCAAGCTGCTCTATGGAAGGGGTCCCTGCCCGGGGCAGGGGTTGGGGCTGGATGGGCTTTAAGGTCCCTTCAGCCCAAACCATTCCTTGATTCTATGTCACACGATGCTGGACGTGACACAGGGCTCTACAGCATCCTGGCCAGCAGCCATGGTGACACAAGTTTGGCCTGGGCTGGGGATGCGGTTCCTCACTGGGGGGTGTTTGGGCTCCGCGCATTGCAGGACCTGTGGGATGGAGGGACCTGTCCCTCTGCACCCCAGATGGGGGAGTGGGTGTCCGGGCAGAGGGGCTCTGGTGCTCTCAGCCCTGGCCTGTTCCCTGCCCTGACCCTCTCCTCTCCCTGCAGGCTGCTGAGGGCACACGGAGCCTCCGGGATGCAGAGCATCAAGTGCGTGGTGGTGGGCGATGGGGCGGTGGGCAAGACCTGCCTGCTCATCTGCTACACCACCAACGCCTTCCCCAAGGAGTACATCCCCACCGTGTTCGACAACTACAGCGCGCAGAACACGGTGGACGGCAGGACTATTAACTTAAACCTCTGGGACACGGCCGGCCAGGAGGAGTACGACCGCCTGCGGACGCTTTCCTACCCCCAGACCAACGTCTTCATCATCTGCTTCTCCATCGCCAGCCCGCCCTCCTACGAGAACGTGAAGCACAAGTGGTACCCGGAGGTGTGCCACCACTGCCCCAGCGTGCCCGTCCTGCTCGTCGGCACCAAGAAGGATCTGAGAAACAACCCCGAGACCATGAAGCGGCTCAAGGAGCAGAACCAGGCGCCCATCACCACCCAGCAGGGCATCAGCCTCTCCAAGCAGATCCGCGCCGTCAAGTACCTCGAGTGCTCGGCGCTCAACCAGGAGGGCATCAAGGATGTGTTCACCGAGGCGGTGAGGGCCGTGCTCAACCCCGCCCCGGCCAAGCCCAAGAAGCCCTGCGTCCTCTTGTGACTGCGAGACCCTGCCCGCCCCGTGCCCCCCCGAGCTGCGCTGACCCCCCCGGCCCGGGGCACCGGGGCCTCCAGCCCGAACCCACCAGCTTTAATAATACAGACCTCGTTTGCACTAACTGGCTCCTGCCCCGGGGGCACCGGGGACCCCCAAGCACCCCCGGCGCCCCCAGCCCCGGCCCTGGCTCTCAGCGTCCGCTTTTGGGTGACATCTCTCTGGTCCTGGCATGGAGAAGGGGATGCTCAGGGGGGCTGAACCCCTGAACCCCCCTCCTGCCCTGAGCACCCATGGGACCTGCCACCCCATCCCGAGCACCCATGGGACCTGCCACCCCATCCTGAGCACCCATGGGGACCTGCCACCCCATCCTGAGCACCCATGGGGACCTGCCACCCCATCCTGAGCACCCATGGGACCTGCCACCCCATCCCGAGCACCCATGGGGACCTGCCACCCCATCCCGAGCACCCATGGGACCTGCCACCCCATCCCGAGCACCCATGGGACCTGCCACCCCATGGGACCTGCCACCCCATCCCGAGCACCCATGGGACCTGCCACCCCATCCCGAGCACCCATGGGACCTGCCACCCCATCCTGAGCACCCATGGGACCTGCCACCCCATGGGACCTGCCACCCCATCCCGAGCACCCATGGGGACCTGCCAACCCATCCTGAGCACCCATGGGACCTGCCACCCCATCCTGAGAACCCATGGGACCTGCCACCCCATGGGACCTGCCACCCCATCCCGAGCACCCATGGGACCTGCCACCCCATCCCAAGCACCCATGGGGACCTGCCACCCCATCCCGAGCACCCATGGGGACCTGCCAACCCATCCTGAGCACCCATGGGACCTGCCATGGGACCTGCCACCCCATCCCATGGGAGCACCCATGGGACCTGCGAGCACCCATGGGACCTGCCACCCCATCCCGAGCACCCATGGGACCTGCCACCCCATCCCGAGCACCCATGGGACCTGCCACCCCATCCCGAGCACCCATGGGACCTGCCACCCCATCCCGAGCACCCATGGGACCTGCCACCCCATCCCGAGCACCCATGGGACCTGCCACCCCATCCCGAGCACCCATGGGACCTGCCACCCCATCCCGAGCACCCATGGGACCTGCCACCCCATCCCGAGCACCCATGGGACCTGCCACCCCATCCCGTGCACCCATGGGACCTGCCACCCCATCCCGAGCACCCATGGGACCTGCCACCCCATCCCGAGCACCCATGGGATGGGACCTGCCACCCCATCCCGAGCACCCATGGGACCTGCCACCCCATCCCGAGCACCCATGGGACCTGCCACCCCATCCCGAGGACCTGCCACCCCATGGGACCTGCCACCCCATCCTGAGCACCCATGGGACCTGCCACCCCATCCCGAGCACCCATGGGACCTGCCACCCCATCCCGAGCACCCATGGGACCTGCCACCCCATCCCGAGCACCCATGGGACCTGCCACCCCATCCCGAGCACCCATGGGACCTGCCACCCCATCCCGAGCACCCATGGGACCTGCCATCCCGAGCCATGGGACCTGCCACCCCATCCCGAGCACCCATGCACCCATGGGACCTGCCACCCCATCCCGAGCACCCATGGGACCTGCCACCCCATCCCGAGCACCCATGGGACCTGCCACCCCATCCCGAGCACCCATGGGACCTGCCACCCCATCCTGAGAACCCATGGGACCTGCCACCCCATGGGACCTGCCACCCCATCCCGAGCACCCATGGGACCTGCCACCCCATCCCGAGCACCCATGGGACCTGCCACCCCATCCTGAGCACCCATGGGACCTGCCACCCCATCCCGAGCACCCATGGGACCTGCCACCCCATCCTGAGCACCCATGGGACCTGCCACCCCATCCCGAGCACCCATGGGACCTGCTGAGCACCCATGGGACCTGCCACCCCATCCCCCGCACCCATGGGACCTGCCACCCCCTCCTGAGCACCCATGGGACCTGCCACCCCATCCTGAGCACCCATGGGACCTGCCACCCCATCCTGCCACCCCACCCATGGGGACCTGCCACCCCATCCTGAGCACCCATGGGACCTGCCACCCCATCCTGCCACCCATGGGACCTGAGCACCCATGGGACCTGCCACCCATGGGACCTGCCACCCCATCCCGAGCACCCATGGGACCTGCAACCCATGGGACCTGCCACCCCATCCCGAGCACCCATGGGACCTGCCACCCCATCCTGAGCACCCATGGGACCTGCCATCCCGAGCATGGGACCTGCCACCCCATCCCGAGCACCCATGGGACCTGCCACCCATGGGACCTGGGGCTCCGGGGCTCGCCGCTACCCAGCGCTGCCCGCGTTGCTTCCTGAATAAACCCTGCCCAGGCTCCCGTGTCCTGTGCTGCCCCTCGCGCCCTTTCCATTGCGGGGAGCGCAACGCGTTCTGCTGCTGCTGCCTCCTGCAGGCACAGAGCATGGAACCAACGGGGCTGGGGGTTCCAGGGGCATCCAGGGCAACCATCGACCCACGGCCACCGCTGCCCCATGGCACTGAGGCCTCCTCTCCATGGGGTGTGAACCCTTGCAGGGCCGGTGCCTGCAGCCCTGCCCTGGGCAGCCTGTTCCAATGCCTGAGCACCCTCTGGGGCAGGAATTGTTCCTCAGCTCCATCTAAACCTGCCCTGGGGCAGCTTGAGGCCGGTTCCTCTTGTCCCATCCCTTGTTCCTTGGGAGCAGAGCCCAGCCCCTCCTGGCTCCATCCTCCTGTCAGGCACTTGTAGGCAGCCATCAGGTCCCCCCTGAGCCTTCTCTTGTCCTGCCCCACTCCAGACCTGCAGGCAGGGGTTGGAGCCCTGTGTCCTGCTGCCCATGGAGCTGGTGTGTGATGGGGGACCTGGGCACTGTGCCTGAGCACTGAGGATGATGATGGCAGCAGCTCGATAGTGACAGCTCTATGGTGACAGCTCTATGGTGACAGCTTTATGGTGACAGCTCTATGGCGACAGCTCTATGGTGACAGCTCTATGGTGACAGCTTTATGGCAGCAGCTCTATGGCAGCAGCTCTATGGTGACAGCTCTATGGCAGCAGCTCTATGGTGACAGCTCTATGGTGACAGCTCTATGGTGACAGCTCTATGGCAGCAGCTCTATGGTGACAGCTCTATGGTGACAGCTCTATGGTGACAGCTTTATGGTGACAGCTCTATGGTGACAGCTCTATGGCAGCAGCTCTATGGTGACAGCTCTATGGTGACAGCTCTATGGTGACAGCTCTATGGTGACAGCTTTATGGTGACAGCTCTATGGTGACAGCTCTATGGTGACAGCTCTATGGCAGCAGCTCTATGGCGACAGCTCTATGGCAGCAGCTCTATGGTGACAGCTCTATGGTGACAGCTCTATGGTGACAGCTTTATGGTGACAGCTCTATGGTGACAGCTCTATGGCAGCAGCTCTATGGTGACAGCTCTATGGTGACAGCTCTATGGTGACAGCTCTATGGTGACAGCTCTATGGTGACAGCTTTATGGTGACAGCTCTATGGTGACAGCTCTATGGTGACAGCTCTATGGCAGCAGCTCTATGGCGACAGCTCTAAGGAAACATCTCAAGGGAGACAGCTCTATGGTGACAGCTCTATGGTGACAGCTCTATGGCAGCAGCTCTATGGTGACAGCTCTATGGTGACAGCTCTATGGTGACAGCTCTATGGTGACAGCTCTATGGTGACAGCTCTATGGCAGCAGCTCTATGGTGACAGCTCTATGGTGACAGCTCTATGGTGACAGCTCTATGGCAGCAGCTCTATGGCAGCAGCCGTTCAGCCGCGCTCCCGTCCCCTCCAGCCCCGTGGCGCTGGCACGTGCTGGCAGTGTCCGGCCCCGGCAGGGTCCTGGCAGGGTCCCACTGCCACACACGGGCCCCTTGTCCGGCCCCGGGGCCTTCCTGCAGCAGGGGCCAAGCCCGGTGCCCGCCACAAGCTGGGTCTTTGTTCCCTGTGGGGCTGCGTGGGTGCTGCGGCTGCGGGGCCGGGAGACTCCGGCCATGTCCCATCCCCATCCCATCCCCACCCCATCCCCATGTCCCATCCCCATCCCATCCCCACCCCATCCCCATGTCCCATCCCCATCCCATCCCCACCCCATCCCCATGTCCCGTCCCCATCCCATCCCCACCCCATCCCCATGTCCCATCCCCACCCCATCCCCACCCCGTCCCCATGTCCCATCCTCATGTCCATGTCCCATCCCCACCCCGTCCCCATGTCCCATCCCCACCCCATCCCCACCCCATCCCCATGTCCCATCCCCATCCCATCCCCACCCCATCCCCATGTCCCATCCCCACCCCATCCCCACCCCGTCCCCATGACCCATCCTCATGTCCATGTCCCATCCCCACCCCGTCCCCATGTCCCATCCCCACCCCATCCCCACCCCATCCCCATGTCCCATCCCCATCCCATCCCCACCCCATCCCCATGTCCCATCCCCACCCCATCCCCACCCCGTCCCCATGTCCCATCCTCATGTCCATGTCCCATCCCCATCCCACCCCCATGTCCCATCCCCACCCCATCCCCACCCCATCCCCATCCCATCCCCACCCCGTCCCCATGTCCCATCCTCATGTCCATGTCCCATCCCCATCCCGTCCCCATGTCCCATCACCACCCCATCCCCATGTCCCATCCCCATCCCATCCCCACCCCGTCCCCATGTCCCATCCTCATGTCCATGTCCCATCCCCATCCCGTCCCCATGTCCCATCCCCACCCCATCCCCATGTCCCATCCCCATCCCATCCCCACCCCGTCCCCATGTCCCATCCTCATGTCCATGTCCCATCCCCATCCCGTCCCCATGTCCCATCCCCATCCCGATCCCACAGCCCTGTCTTTCTGCAGCCCCACAGGGCCCAGTGCAAAGCACGGCCCCCCCTGGACCCCCACCTAGGAGCCCATGACCCGGTGTGACTCCAGCTCCTCCCTGGTGGGCTCCTGGGTCCCGGCTGCACTGAACCCGGCTCCTTCCTTGGGATCCCGCTCCCACCGCAGCAGCAGGATCCGACCTTCATCCATGTTCATCTGGCCTGTGCTATGAGGGTCCCGCGGCTGCAGGTGGGGGCACCAGCACCCAAGGGGCAGGGTCACACCATCAGCTCCCATAGGAAGAGCTGCGAGTCCCACAGCCGGGGGCTGCAGGGGCAGTACAGGACCCTCGGGGTGCCGGGAGTGCCACAGCGGGGACATCCCCTTGCCCAGGGATGTCCCCAGGGATGTCCCCATGCCCAGGGATGTCCCCAGGGATGCCCCCATGCCCACGGATGTCCCCAGGGATGCCCCCATGCCCAGGGATGTCCCCATGCCCACGGATGTCCCCAGGGATGCCCCCATGCCCAGGGATGCCCCCATGCCCACGGATGTCCCCAGGGATGCCCCCATGCCCAGGGATGTCCCCATGCCCACGGATGTCCCCAGGGATGCCCCCATGCCCACGGATGTCCCCAGGGATGCCCCCATGCCCAGGGATGCCCCCATGCCCAGGGATGTCCCCAGGGATGCCCCCATGCCCAGGGATGCCCCCATGCCCAGGGATGTCCCCAGGGATGCCCCCATGCCCAGGGATGTCCCCAGGGATGCCCCCATGCCCAGGGATGCCCCCATGCCCAGGGATGTCCCCAGGGATGCCCCCATGCCCAGGGATGTCCCCAGGGATGCCCCCATGCCCAGGGATGTCCCCAGGGATGCCCCCATGCCCAGGGATGTCCCCAGGGATGCCCCCATGCCCAGGGATGTCCCCAGGGATGCCCCATGCCCAGGGATGCCCCCAGGGACGCCCCCGTGCCAGACCCCATCCCCGGGCAGCAGCAGGGCTGCGGAGCCACCCGGGGGGTTCCGCGGGGGGGTGCCGCGAGGGGCAGCGGGACCAGCCCTGCCTTGGCTGCGCTGCTGCGGGATGAGCTCACGGCTGCTCCTCTCCCAGCCGCAGTGAGGTCAGGGCCCCACAGGAGCCTCCAGCGGGGGGGCAGAGGGACCCCGAGGCCCTGGCAGCTCCCGAGCACCCAGCACCGTGCCCCGCACCCGGCTGCGCCCACCCCATTGCTCCTGCCCCGGGCTCTGCTCCCCTGGCCCCGGCCCCGCAGCAGCCGAGTGCGAGCGGAGCCGCTGCTGGGGATGGACTCGGCCCCTCCAGCGCCGCCACCGCCCGGCTCCAGCCCCGGCCTCACCCAGCGCCCAGGGACACATCCTGCACCCCAGCACCCGCGATCTGCACCCTTCATCCTGCACCCCAGCCCCAGCATCCACGTCCTGCATCCCAATACTCCGGTGGGTTCATGTCCCACACCCCAGCCCCCAGGGTCCACATCCCACATCCACTGATCCACCCCCTGCACCCAGCCCCATCCCTCGTGGTCCACATCCTGCACCCAGCTCCATCCCTCGTGGTCCACATCCTGCACCCAGCTCCATCCCTCGTGGTCCACCTCCTGCACCCAGCCCCATCCCTCGTGGTCCACATCCTGCACCCAGCCCCATCCCTCGTGGTCCACATCCTGCACCCAGCCCCATCCCTCGTGGTCCACCTCCTGCACCCAGCCCCATCCCTCGTGGTCCACATCCTGCACCCAGCCCCATCCCTCCTGGTCCACCTCCTGCACCCAGCCCCATCCCTCGTGGTCCACATCCTGCACCCAGCCCCATCCCTCGTGGTCCACATCCTGCACCCAGCCCGGGGTCCTGGTCGGGCTGTGGGCACCACACAAGGTCTGGCAGAGCTCTCAGACTCCTCAGTGCTTTATTTCAGCGGCAGCCCCAGTGCGGGCAGCACCCCCAGGCACGCACCAGGGGTGCATGGACCTGACCCACATGGTGGGACCCACACAGCAAGACACGTGCCAGAGCAGCCCTGGGCACCAAGCACAACACCACAGGGCACCAAGCACAGCACCACAGGGCACCGCAGCCATAGGCACCAAGCACAGCACCACAGGGCACCAGGCACAGCACCACAGGGCACCAAGCACAGCACCACAGGGCACCAGGCACAGCACCACAGGGCACCGCAGCCATAGGCACCAAGCACAGCACCACAGGGCACCAAGCACAGCACCACAGGGCACCAGGCACAGCACCACAGGGCACCGCAGCTCTTTCCTGCTGGAGGAGGCTCTGGCCAAGCCCCAGGAGCTCAGGGATGAGCACTGGGACATCCCAAGGGAGCGCTGGTGGTGGCTCATGAAGGGCGCTCCAGGGACCTTCACGATGCAGCACGGGTGGGCTGAGCTCTGCACACACCGGGCTCCCCAAGCTCCCCAAGCTCCTGCTGCGGGCAGGCTCAGCCCTGGGCCCCTGCCTGCATCCCTGCAGGAGCCAGCCCTGTGCCACCTCTCCAGCACAGCACCAGCTCCCCGGAGCCTCCCGGTGCAGGATGTGGCGGATTCCCCCTATGCCACAGCCCCTGGGAGCCAGAGCAGCAGCTCCAGCGCTGCCGCGCCGGCTTCCAGCAGTGCAGCTCCAGGAGCAGCAGAGGAGCAGGGGGACACTGGCAGCACCCACCCAGACAGTGGCACCGTCCCTGTGCCGGCCCCCACAGCACCCAGGGCCCACCAGCACCCTCCTCCCGGGCAGCAGCAGCACCACTGAAGCCCAGCACGTCCCATCTCAAGCCCTAGAGGACAGGGGAAGCAGTGGGAGCTCACAGAGCCCCTCCAGCACCAGCCCACGCTCCTGTGCTTGCACCGGAGCCCAGCACCCTGCTCGCTGGAGGGGGCTTCTGGCACAGGCAGGGGCAGTGTGGGAGCTCTCGGGGTCTCCTGTGCCCCATGTCCCACACTGGTGCTCTCCTGCTCTGCCCCTGTGCAGTCTGTGCATGGGCCAGCACCCTCCTCCCAGCACCACCAGCATGGGGATGGAGAGCAGCGCCCAGCATGGATCCTGTGCTCACCCCAGGCTTGGGAAGAAGCTGGGCCCGGGCCCAGCCCCAGCATGGGGCCAGCTCTGTCCCAGCCCTGCACAACAGCTTCCCAACAGGTCAAGGCTGTGCACTGCCCCATTCTGAGGCTGCAGCCGGAGGTGCAGGGGCACCAAGTCCTTCTCCCGAGGCTGCCTTAAGCTTCGAGGTCCGAAAAGTCACCAGCTCCTTTTGAGGAGCTTGCCCAAGGCTGGAGGAGGAACCGAGGCCACGCAGCCAAGGCAGGGCCAGGCTGGTCCCCGTGTCCCTGGGAGCAGAATCCCGCTCTGCCCACGGCACCCTCCAAAGAAGCAGGGAGCAGGTTCCCACCTCCATCCTCCTGCCCATCCCAGTAGCCAGCAGGGAGCCAGGACAGGGGGTATCACCTCGGGGGTCCCCAGCAAGAGTCCCCAGCTCTGCCCCAGGCGCAGCCAGGGACCATGTGCAGACACTTGTGGGGCCCAGGACCCCGGAACAATCCTTGTGGCAGCTCCACAGCAAACATCCTGGCCCCAGCCTGGGGACAACAGAAGGAAGGGGCTCTGCCCCCCCAGCCTGCTAGAAGTGCTTGTCCTCCAGCAGCGAGCTCACCACCAGCTCCTTGTTGCCGAAGTCCCAGAAGGCAGTCATGTGGAAGGCCATGTTGGAGAGCACAACCAGGTACTCCAGGAAGGCGAAGATGGTGTACACTGGGGAGGAAGCACAGCACGTGAGGGAGGGCAGCCTGCGGGCAGAGCTGCCCCATGGGCAGGGGGTACCCAGGGCTGCTCTCCTGTGGGCACCACCCCAGCCCCGTCCCCGTGCCCTCACCTCCGGGGCCGCAGTACCAGTTGTGGTGGAAGTAGACACACACAGCAAATGCAAACGTGATGAAGGTGAAGAAGAAGAGAAGTTGCTTCCACTTGTAGGACTTGCGCTCCTGGCAGGGGACAAAGAGATGGGTCAGGTCCCTGGCCGGGTCCCAGCGTCTGCCCCAGCATGCGAACATACACCGAGGCCACAGGTGCCTCAGCGGATAGTGGAGAAGCCACCCCTGCCTCCAGAAAAGCTCTGTCCTGGCCCCAGCAGGGCACGGGAAGGCATCAGGAGCTCCACAGCATAGAAACATGGAATCACAGAGAGATTTGGGTCGAAGGGACCTCAAAGCTCCTCCAGCTCCAACCCCTGCCCCGGGCAGGGACCCCTTCCATAGAGCAGCTTGCTCCAAGCCCCTGTGTCCAACCTGGCCTTGAGCACTGCCAGGGATGGGGCAGCCACAGCTTCTCTGGGCACCCTGTGCCAGCGCCTCAGCACCCTCCCAGGGAAGAGCTTCTGCCTAAGAGCTCAGCTCAGTCTCCCCTCGGGCAGGTTAAAGCCATTCCCCTTGGCCTGTCCCTACATCCCTTGTTCCAAGCCCCTCTCCAGCTTTCCTGCAGCCCCTTCAGGCACTGGAGCTGCTCTCAGGTCTCCCCTTCACACAGCAGAGGGGCAGGATCCCCTCCCTGAGCTGCTGCTCACGCTCTGGGGGTGCACCCAGCACACGGGGGGGTCTGGGCTCAAGTGCACACTGGAGCCGAGTCATGAGGAGCTTCTCCTCACCCAGCACCCCAAGTCCTCCTCAGGCTCCATCCCATCGTCCCCAGCCTGGCTTTGTGCTGGGGTTGCCCCGACCAGGGCAGGGCCTTGCCCTTGGCCTGCTTGGGCTCCATGAGATTCCCATGGTCCCAGCTCTCAGCCTGCCCAGCTCCCTGTGGATGCTGCTCTCCGTGCTGGTGCCCAGGGCTCCACCACAGGGTCTGCGCTGCAGGCGGCTCCTCCACGGGGCTCTGTGGGAATTCACCGGCCCCAGGGAGCAGGAAACCACATCAAGAGCTGCAGCTGGGGCGGGCGCTGCACGAGGCGGGCGCCCTGGCACCGGGGCCCCATCCTGCCCCGGCACCACCTCCCGCAGCACAGCGAGGGGTGCAGGGCACAGGGCTGCTCCAGAGCCCCCCATCACACAGCAGGGCTGGGCTGGCAGAGACTGGCCCCTGCCTGCATGGTGGGTCCCCAAACCCACTGCCCCGTCCACACGCGGCCCAGCACCCCCAAAGCTGGGGGCTGTGGGTTCAGTCCCCTCCCACTCTTCCATCACCCACCATGGATAATGAAACCCAAAGCCCTGGGGTGAGCAGGGAGCCCCAGGGGCAGAGGAGACCCAAACGCTTCCGGACATGGAGGAGGATGCAGGGGAGACCCCAGTGCAGGGACACCAAGCGCTGGGGCAGGGGGGGCTGGAAACAAGGGCTCAGGGCCATATCGGGGCTGGGATGCCCGGGACAGCCCAGACAGGGGCTGTTATTCCTGCTCCTGGGTGGGAGGGGGATTTCCCCCTCGCTGATGTTTCCACACGAGACAGCCCCATCTGTCTGCAGGGGCTGGTGAGCAGGAGGAAAATTCACCTCGCCCCATCACACTTTCCATTGCCCCAGAAAGCTGAAACCAGCCTGAGAGAGGAACCGGGCCACGCAGGAGGAAAACCCAGAGGGGCAGGGCAGCCCCAGGCACCTTCACCAGCTGGGACATGGGCAGGGCAGGTCCCTTCCTGCTCCGGCTGATGACCTCTGACAGCTCCTGGGGCATCCCTTTCTAACCCCCTGCAGCCCTGATCCAGCCCTGGGGCACCAACACAAGAGGGATGTGGAGCTGTTGGAGTGAGGCCAGAGGAGGCCACGGAGCTGCTGCGAGGGCTGGAGCAGCTCTGCTCTGGAGCCAGGCTGAGAGAGCTGGGCTGGGGCAGCCTGGAGAAGAGAAGGCTCCTGAAGGGGAGACCTGAGAGCAGCTCCAGTGCCTGAAGGGGCTGCAGGAAAGGTGGAGAGGGGCTTGGGACAAGGGATGTAGGGACAGGCCAAGGGGAATGGCTTGAACCTGCCCCAGGGGAGACTGAGCTGAGCTCTTAGGCAGAAGCTCTTCCCTGGGAGGGTGCTGAGGCGCTGGCACAGGGTGCCCAGAGAAGCTGTGGCTGCCCCATCCCTGGCAGTGCTCAAGGCCAGGTTGGACACAGGGGCTTGGAGCAAGCTGCTCTATGGAAGGGGTCCCTGCCCGGGGCAGGGGTTGGGGCCAGATGTGCTCCAAGGTCCCTGCACCCCAAACCCGGCCGTTCCCCTGCCCCCGCAGCACTGCCAACCCCAGCACCTGGAAGCGCTGATGCTCGCTGGGCGCTGCCGGGCCCGGGTGGGGGCTGGGGCGCTGCGAGCTTGAGAGCGGAAGCGGGTCACAAAGAGCCCGCGCGTGGCGGCTGCGGAAACGGCGGCGCCCGGAGAGCGGCTCCTGCCAGCAGCAAAGGGAGCAGCAGCTCCGCTGCACCGCGACTCAGCACTGCATGGGGTCACAGAGCGATAGAGCACTGCACTGCACTGCACCGGGTCATAGAGCGATAGAGCACTGCACTGCACTGCACCGGGTCACAGAGCGATAGAGCACTGCACTGCACTGCACCGGGTCACAGAGCGATAGAGTACTGCACTGCACCGGGTCATAGAGTGATAGAGCACTGCACTGCACCGGGTCATAGAGTAATAGAGCACTGCACTGCACCGGGTCATAGAGTGATAGAGCACTGCACTGCACCGGGTCATAGAGCGATAGAGCACTGCACTGCACCGGGTCATAGAGTGATAGAGCACTGCACTGCACCGGGTCATAGAGCGATAGAGCACTGCGCTGCACTGCACCGGGTCATAGAGTGATAGAGCACTGCACTGCACCGGGTCATAGAGTGATAGAGCACTGCACTGCACCGGGTCACAGAGCGATAGAGCACTGCACTGCACTGCACCGGGTCACAGAGCGATAGAGTACTGCACTGCACTGGATCATAGAGTGATAGAGCACTGCACTGCACCGGGTCATAGAGTGATAGAGCACTGCACTGCACTGGGTCATAGAGTGATAGAGCACTGCACTGCACCGGCTCATAGAGCGATAGAGCACTGCACTGCACTGGGTCATAGAGTGATAGAGCACTGCACTGCACCGGGTCATAGAGCGATAGAGCACTGCACTGCACTGCACCGGGTCATAGAGCGATAGAGCACTGCACTGCACTGGGTCATAGAGTGATAGAGCACTGCACTGCACTGCACCGGGTCATAGAGCGATAGAGCACTGCACTGCACTGCACCGGATCATAGAGTGATAGAGCACTGCACTGCACCGGGTCATAGAGTGATAGAGCACTGCACTGCACCGGGTCATAGAGTGATAGAGCACTGCACTGCACTGCACCGGGTCATAGAGTGATAGAGCACTGCACTGCACCGGGTCATAGAGTGATAGAGCACTGCACTGCACCGGGTCATAGAGTGATAGAGCACTGCACTGCACCGGGTCATAGAGCAATAGAGCACTGCACTGCACTGGGTCATAGAGCAATAGAGCACTGCACTGGGTCATAGAGTGATAGAGCACTGCACTGCACTGGGTCATAGAGTGATAGAGCACTGCACTGCACTGCACCAGGTCATAGAGTGATAGAGCACTGCACTGCACTGCACCGGGTCATAGAGCAATAGAGCACTGCACTGGGTCATAGAGCACTGCACTGGGTCATAGAGTGATAGAGCACTGCACTGCACTGGGTCATAGAGTGATAGAGCACTGCACTGCACTGCACCAGGTCATAGAGTGATAGAGCACTGCACTGCACTGCACCGGGTCATAGAGCAATAGAGCACTGCACTGGGTCATAGAGTGATAGAGCACTGCACTGCACGGGGTCATAGAGCGATACAGCACTGCACAGGGTCATAGAGCGATAGAGCACTGCACTGGGTCACAGAGCGATAGAGCACTGCACTGCACTTCACCGGGTCATAGAGCAATAGAGCACTGCACTGGACCAGGTCATAGAGCGCTGCACTGCACTGGGTCATAAGAGCACAATCCATTCTATACTAATCCCAAACGCATCAGCCATGCTCTCCGGGCCGCTCCCAAGGGCTGGCTCTGTTCCTGGACCTTCCCTTCCAGAGGACAAGCAGCACAAGGGGACCCCAGAACTGCCTTAACCAGCACTGGGGCAGGAGCAGCAGCGCAGCGAGCAGGGGGCTGGGCTCACACCAAGCGGCACCGCTGCCTCTGTGCCTGCTGCAGGACAAGCCCAGCAGGACCCGGCTGCACTGGGGGCTGCAGCAGCCGGCCCATGCACACGCGTCCCTCAGCCCCACAGGACAGCGGGGCTGGGCCAGGGGCAAACACGGCTGCAAACCAGAAGTGAAACCGCTCTGCTCCGCTGCGCCCTCCGTGCCCTCAGGAGGCAGCTGGGGCAGGAGGGGTGTGAGGGGGAAGCAGCCCATAGCCCCAGAGAGGACAACCCCACACCAGCCCTGGCAGGCACCGAGGCCCCGGCTGCTGCCTCCAGCCCAGAGCTGCCCTCTCTCTGCCTCCAGTTCCCCTTCTCCCCCAGCTCTCCCCTTCCTTCCCCTCCTCCTCGGAGCCTTCCTCCCGCCTCCCCTCCTGCACAGCTTCATCTTCCCTTCTCTCACCATTTGCCACCCTGCAGCTGGAACCCGCCTGCACTTCCCCATCTCGGCCCGGTTCCTCAGCACCCTCCTGCCCTCGCACAGAGGCACTTGCGACACCAGCCCCAGCACCGAGGCTTTTGCAAGACCGATTCCTGTCCCGCACCCTCCAGCAGCACTGCTGGAAACTGCACTGAGGGGCTGGGACCAGAGCCTCAGCCCTGCTCGGCTGGAGCAGGAGGAAGGACGGGGGCTCCTGCACGGACTTGGTCCTGGAGATGGTCCCAGGGTTGGTCCTGGAGAACCCGAACCCCTCTGGGCACCCTGAGTGGCTCCGTCTCCCGGTACCCTCTGCTGAGGAGGAGGGAAGGACGGGACAGCACAGGACAGGGTCATGCTCCTCACCCATCCCCTGCTGCCAGGGCCGGCTCCAGGGCTGGGGGAGCGAAGCTCAGAACCGACACAAACAGAGCCCAAATCTGCCCTTGAGCCGCCCTGACCTGCCAGACCCTGTCCTCGAGCAGCACCACGAGCCCCCAGCCTGGCAGCTCAGCACGAGCTGCCCAACTTCTCCCTGCTCCTGCCGAGGCCGGCACTGCCCACCAGCACTTCCCACCGGCCGCCCGGCTCAGGGTGAGGAGGATGTGGTGGTGCTGATGGCGGCACCGGGCCTGTGATGGCCTCAGCACCCCCCCTCTGCCAACCTGAGCCCAGTGGTGGCCTCACAGAGCCCTGGGAAGTGAGTGAGCAGCCTGAGAAACCCCAACAGCGGGATAAGACCCTGGAGACCTTAGAATCCTGGAACGGTTTGGGATGAAGGGACCTTAAAGCTCCTCCAGCTCCAACCCCTGCCACGGGCAGGGACCCCTTCCATAGAGCAGCTTGCTCCAAGCCCCTGTGTCCAACCTGGCCTTGAGCACTGCCAGGGATGGGGCAGCCACAGCTTCTCTGGGCAGACTCCTCCTCCTCTCCCTCTGAGCCGCGGTCCCGTGAGAATGATTCACGGCAGCAGCCCAGCTCACCCACCACGGGACAGCGCTGCAGGGGTGAGGCACATCTGCAGAGCGGTGATAAGGACGAGCACCCGCTTATCAGAGGATGCCACCTGCGGCTGGGGGCCCACTGATGTGTCAAGCCCTTGGTCTGCTTCATGCCCACACATCCAATCTGTGGGCCTGACCACAGCCAGGCCACCACCAGCTGTGCTTGGAGGAACTCAGTGTGGTGCCCTGGGTGACAGCTCCATCTGCTGACACAGCCCTGTGGGGAGCTGGGGCAGGGCTGGCCCCAAACGGGTCACAGCTCTCTGCAGGGAGGCACCCAGCTCGTGGGGACCACGCAGCCCTGCAGGCACCTCCCCTCCATCAGCAGGGGCTGTCCAAGAATCCCAGCCTGGTTTGGGATGAAGGGAGCTTAAAGCTCCTCCAGCTCCAACCCCTGCCACGGGCAGGGACCCCTTCCATAGAGCAGCTTGCTCCAAGCCCCTGTGTCCAACCTGGCCTTGAGCACTGCCAGGGATGGGGCAGCCACAGCTTCTCTGGGCACCCTGTGCCAGCGCCTCAGCACCCAAGAAGAAAAGAGAAAGCCATGCTCAGTGGTGGCCCCATGCAGGGTGGTGACGTGCTCCCAGGACATCACTGTGCCGTCCTGCCCTTCCACCCAGGGATGTGCCATGGTCAATGCATCCTCAGAAGGAGGAAATGCTCCTTTGCTGGGCTTGGGCCCATGCACCAGGACATGGGGATGCCCCAGCAGAGCTCAAGCCCTGCAGGATTAACAAGGACAAGCTGCCACTGTGCTCACTGCAGCGCAGGGCTGGAGGTGCTGTGGTTTGGTAACCCAAGGTCAACACAAGCCACCCACCAGTACAGGAGCAGGAGATGCACAGGCTGCTCAGTGCCAGCGGGTGCAGAGAGCCCTGGTGACAGCACCCAGTGACACCGAGCCCATAGGCTTTGTGGGTGCAGGCTGCACACACAGAGCCCCAACAGGGCCACCACTACACAGCAGATCCATGGACCAGCCTTGGTCCCACAGAAACACAGGATAGGCTCTGGGCAGCCCTGCCAGCACCTCCTGCCTGCTTCCCCCTTCTCCTTGGGAGCAGTAATGAATCAGGCACAGTGGGTGACGTGGCAGAGGGCATCCTGCAGGCAGAAGTGCTGCCAGATGGTGGCAGAGCTCCCCGGGTCACACCACCACCAGCGGGACTTTGCTCCTGGCATAACCTGGCATGAACCTGGGAGGAACCCACCTGAATCCATCCCTACAAGGGATGCAGGCATAGGACAAGGGGAATGGGTTCAAACTGAAACAGGGGAGACTGAGCTGAGCTCTTAGGCAGAAGCTCCTCCCTGGGAGGGTGCTGAGGCGCTGGCACAGGGTGCCCAGAGAAGCTGTGGCTGCCCCATCCCTGGCAGTGTTCAAGGCCAGGTTGGACACAGGGGCTTGGAGCAAGCTGCTCTATGGAAGGGGTCCCTGCCCGTGGCAGAGGTTGGAGCTGGAGGAGCTTTAAGCTCCTTTCCAACACAAACCAGTGCATGGCTCTCTGAATTACCAGGAGAGAAAAGCCAGACACGTGGAGGGAGGCTGCTCACTCTCTGCCCCAACCCTCCAGCTGCAGTGTTGTGGTGGGTCAGGGCTGTCATCAGTCCCCTGCTCCACACAGCAACACAGACCCATCACCATCAGCGTCCACAGGCTTCAAGCTCAACCCAGGGAACTGCCACCATGCCCAGCTCAGCACCAGCATGATTTCTGGGAGACAGACAGCAGGATTAGTGCTGCTGCTGCCACCAAAGCTCATGGGATTGCTGCAGTGCTACAGCCAGCAGTGGTGCAGTGCCTGCTCAGGAGATGCAGAGCTGGGAGCTCTGTACAGAAAACACCCCAAACCAAAGCCAGAACACAAGCCAAGAGATGGGATAAATAAAGGAAGCTGTAGGAAAGCTGCCAAGGAGCGAGCTCCCGTTACCGCCGTATCACCAGAGACAAGAGATCACTTCCCAGCAAGAGGGGAACCCCAGGATCTCCAAAATCCCTTTCATAGGGAATCTCGCAGGCAAACAACTGCTGGAAGCTGCTTTTCCAGCCCTGGCACAAGGCAGCGAGGGGATGGGCTCCGTGAATTGCCGGAAGGGGCCAATA
This sequence comes from Pezoporus wallicus, assembly GCF_028554395.1. NCBI lineage: Eukaryota > Metazoa > Chordata > Aves > Psittaciformes > Psittacidae > Pezoporus > Pezoporus wallicus. The sequence continues at coordinate 22,360 of NW_026642532.1, forward strand.
AACAGCGCGATGGAGCGGGAGCCGCGCTGAGGCACTCACCCTGTGTCACTGCCTGAGCAGATCCCAGGCACAGCAGCCCCTGTCCCTTAGCAGCTCCCAGCCCTCACCAGCTCTCCGGGGTGTGGGCACACACCTCTGGAAGCTTCCCCTGGAGGTCTGTGCTTTGCAAAGCAATCAGCTTCCTGGGGCAATGCAGTGCAGGGAGCCGGAGGGACCACTCCCCATGGGATGGGAGGGTCAGGCTGGGGATGAGCTGGGTGAGACATATCCCCAAGGGGGGGAAATAAGGGAGGGAGGTCCAAGGAGCCCAGAGACCCCGGCAAAGCTGAGGCAGACACATGCGGCAGCAGCTTTCACACACACGGTTCCAAAGCTGCACATCCTGCCCTGCAGCGGTGCTGGTGTGCAGGGTCCAGCACTCACTGCGAAGCAGCTCAGCACCAGAGGTGCATCCATGAATGGCATAAGAAGCTCCTGACCAGTGAGTCCCTGAGCCTTGCAGGGAGCAGGGCCTGCAGCAGCCTGTACAGTGCAGTGATTCCTGCAGGAAAGGGGGTAACACAACCAGTGCTTCCCGCTGCTCCTGGTTTGCAGGAGCAGCAGGTTCCAGTTCCCCAGTGCAGAGAAGCTGATTTCAGCCCAGAAACAGGCATCCTCAGGGAAGGAGGGTCAGGAAACGCAGCCCATGGGGACACTGATGAAGAGGTTTTCAAGTGAAAACCAGAAAATAGGAAATCAAAAGATTCCTCCCACTTTGTTTTGGTGAACCCTTGAGTTTTGGTGACCATGCTTCCCAGCTGCACATGGTGGTGGCAACTCCTTCAGCATCCAGTCACAGTTGTTCTAAGTCTTCCAGTGCATAAAAGAGTTACAGAAAACCTGGAGAAGGGCTTGGACAAGGGCCTTTAACCTTAAATGGCTTTAATCTGCCCGAGGGGAGACTGAGCTGAGCTCTTAGGCAGAAGCTCTTCCCTGGGAGGGTGCTGAGGCGCTGGCACAGGGTGCCCAGAGAAGCTGTGGCTGCCCCATCCCTGGCAGTGCTCAAGGCCAGGTTGGACACAGGGGCTTGGAGCAAGCTGCTCTATGGAAGGGGTCCCTGCCTGTGGCAGGGGTTGGAGCTGGGTGACCTTGGGGTCCTTTCCAACCCAAACCGTTCCATGATTCCATGACTATTTCACAACCAAGCAACAGTCAGACCCCCCACCACCAGCCAAAGCCCCCTCAGCACCCAGCACTGAGAGAAGAAGGAAAGTGTCTGTACCTCGGGACTTACTGTGTGCTTCTTCGTCATCCTCCAGAGGATGCAGGTCAGCAGCATGTGGCCCAGAGCTGAGGTGATGAACACGATGAAGGCGTTTTCATGGATTGCTGCACCAACAAGACAAGAGCTTTCCTGTTAAATCTGAGAGCAGCACAAGGGGGGCACGGGGTAGGCGTTGGGAGGGCGAGGGATCCTCTGCCTTCTGCAGGACATGGTCCTGCTGGCAGCTCCAACACCCAGGAGATGCTGTGGCCCAGGACCTGGGTCTGTGCAGAAGGTAGGAACAGCAGAGGAGGGAAAAGGGGATTTAGGGACAAAGCAGCTTGTGAATTGCACCCCTGGAATCCTGGGGCTGGAGCGGGATGTGTGTTGCTATCACACTTATCCCAAAGGTGCCAGGAGGGTGTTTTCATGCTCTGGCACCTGGTCTCCACTGCTTCACACTGTTGTATACTCAGGCAGCTGCCAAAGCAGCTCAGCATCAGCACTACTGCTCTAGGGATGGGGAACTGAGGCAGGGAGGGGGGTTTGCAGAGTGAGCAAGTCCAAGACCCAGGAAGGGCCATCTTCTGGCCTCCTTCGTTATCCACGGGCTATTAGGAGCTGTCATCAGCCTCCCCATCAGCCTTGGGGCTGCCTTCTGCATCACTGCATGGCACAGACACAGGCTCAGGCTGGAAAGGCAGCAGGAGCTCCCAAAAGCCCCACACAAACCCATGCCACTTCAGGTGAGCTGTTTTCACATGTGTGCTCTATTTAAGAATGCTCTGCCTGTTCTCCAGGAACTGAACCTCAGGCTGAATTCCCAACCACCTGAATGTAAGAAACGATCTCCCCTGATTCCAGAGGAAGGGAAACGCCATGAGGAGCAATGGGAAAGGCAACTGTTAGAGGTGAAGATGTGAGCCAGTCCCTGCAGAGATGACTAACCCGAGCCCGGTCTCATCCTGACACATAAGCCAAGAGTTGAAACTTATCCCCCAGACATGAGACTGGTGTTTTAATACAGATCTGGGAAAACTAGGTTAAGCTCAGCTCTCCATGTGGCTTTTGTTCAGCCTGGAGAAGGCTCCAGTGTGACCTTAGAGCAGTTCCAGGGCCTAAAGGAGCTGCAGGAAAGCTGGAGAGGGGCTTTGGACAAGGGCCTGTAGGGACAAGCCAAGGGAAATGGATTGGAAGGGGCTTGGAGCAAGCTGCTCTAGAGGAAGGTGTCCCTGCCCACAGCAGGGGTTGGAACTGGAGGAGCTTTAAGGTCCCTTCCAACCCAAACCACTCTGTGCTACTCTCAGTACAGCATCAGGTGCATTCCCACCTCCACTGCTGGAGGCAGCAAACCTTCTTCTGTCAATGTCCCCTCTTGAGCTCCAAACCCTCTTCTTGGAGCTCTGCCCTGGCCTCTTTGGGAGATTTCATGACTACACCCTGCAGTGTGGTCCCACAGCCAGACCAGTATCCATTAACATCATCAAGTGGTGCACAGGGACAGCCCAGCACAGAGCTCCCTTGCCCACAAGTCCCCAAACATGCACTGTTTCTGCTGCAACAGCACCACCTTGCTGGCTCATGGGTTTGAGCCCTCTCCAGTCAATCCCTGGTGCCTCCTCCAGATGTCAGGGTTAAACAGCAGCTGGATATCATCACCAGCACTTAAAACTCACTTCCGATGAGACCAGGTGGGAGAAGAGCATTTCCCAGCCCGTGGTGACCATATTTCACACAGACACTTCACCTGGAAAATGCTGATTTTGTTTTCAGGTCAACACAGGAAGTTTTACCCACTTTAGGTGGGGAGACAGTATTTAAAATGCAGAGCATGGACTGGAAGCCAGCTCAGAGCCAGAATCACAGCTGAACAGCGGAGCAGGGGCAGTACTAACCTCACCTGTGGTGGGACACGTTAAGCACAGCCTTGGTGCACAAGCAGGAGCCAAGCACTTAAGTCTGAGCTTAGGCTTGACACAAAAATTGGTGAGAACTTTGGGAAGAGCACGGCTATTGGCACATTATGACACAACTTTGCTCTAAAAATACTAACCTTAATACAATTTCTTCTCTTCTTAGCCGTTTTTCCTCCAAACTGACCACTTCCAAAGTACTTGTGTGAGTTACAGAATTATAGAATAGTTAGGGTTGGAAAGGACCTTAAGATCATCCAGTTCCAACCCCCTGCCATTGGCATGAACACCCCACACTAAACCATGGCACCCAAGGCTCTGTCCAACCTGGCCTTGAGCACTGCCAGGGATGGAGCATTCACAGCTTCCCTGGGCAACCCATTCCAGTGCCTCAGCACCCTCACAGTAAAAAACTTCTTCCTCATCTCTAAGCTGAACTTGCCCTGTCCCTGCTGGGTGAAGCAGAGCTCTGCAGAGCCGCGGCAGCCCCTGCTCAGAGGCTGGAGGTGACTCCTACCATAGTTCTCAGAGGAGGACACGTAGGTGAGGATGAGGAGGGCGAAGTTCTCGAGCAGGTTCAGCAGCAGGTTGCAGTGGCAGAGGCGCAGGTAGCGCGGGTGGGAGCAGTGGCAGCTCTGGTAGTGGTTCCAGTAGGCGATGGCCACCAGGAAGCGGGGGGCCGAGTGCAGGCCGATGCAGAGGCGCCAGACGTAGCGCTGCGGGGTCTCGCCTCCGATGGCCGCGCTGATGGAGGGCAGGTAGTTGGGGACCTGCAGGAGACACAGAGCTCGTGGGGAGGGACACAGGTTTGCATCCTGCTGCCATGGAGCCACGGCATCAACCAGGGTGGGAAGGAGCTTCAGGATCATCTTGCCCCAAGGCCACCACTGCCCCATGGCACTGAGGCCTCGTCTCCACGGGGTGTGAACCCTTGCAGGGCCGGTGCCTGCAGCCCTGCCCTGGGCAGCCTGTTCCAATGCCTGAGCACCCTCTGGGGCAGGAATTGTTCCTCAGCTCCATCTAAACCTGCCCTGGTACAGCTTTTTTTCCCCAAGTTTATTCCCATTTCAAAGCTAGGGAATGCAACATGGCAGGAGGCTTGGTTCAGCCCCCAGCCCTGCTGGGACAGTCCCTGGGTGCTGGGGTGCCCCTCTCAGGGTCTTCTTGTGTTTCTTAGCTTTATAATTGATCTTTATGCCTTCCCTTTGCTCAGTCGTAGTCTTCTACATGTTCTCTGACTCAAAAGTTTGGGGAGAGAACTGACACCAGCAGCAAAGAGCGGCCAGCGAGGAGCCCAGGCAGAACCGTGCACCCCCGTGTCCTGCAGAAAGGTGTTCCCCACAGGAGCTGCTCTCCAGTCATCCAACGGGAGCTGGTTCCTCAAGCAGAACCTGCCACCTCCCTCCCCTGCCCTGTACTTCCTCATACTGGCAGAGGGTGAGCACTGAATCCCTGCCCTCTCCAAGCAACCACACCTCGGTACCCCCCCTCCCTGCTCTCTTCCCACCACCTCTTCCCATGCAGAGCTGGAGATCCCTCACTTCGCCACCATGGAATAGGAGCTGCAGAACACCTCTGAGCCTCCTCCTTGCCCTGCCCCATGCAGCTGAGTTGTGAGGGGGGCACAGAACCACACACTGGGTGGGCACATTACTCACGGCTCCAAATCTCCAGCCAAACGGCCCTGGTGCTTCCCTGCTCCATCACCCCCACAGCAGCCTGTCTCACCATCCCTGCTTTAGGAACTCAGCATCGGGGGCTTTCAACTGGATGATCTTAAGGTCCTTTCCAACTCAAACCATTCTATGATTCTATGATCACCATCAGCCTGTGTCACCCCACTATGTAGGAGGAACACAGACCCCATAAAGCCCTGGGGTCACCTCCTGTAGTGTGACAAGGACTCCTGCCCCCTGTTTCAGCTTGTAACCAGCTGTTCATCCACCGCTGTGCTGAGGAGGAACCTGATCCCATCCCTTCTGGAAACCCAGGCGGTCCCTCTCCAGCTGCACTCCCCAGGTACGTGCTTGTGACTCCGCTGATGAGCTCCAGCAGATCTGAGGGGCAGCAATTCCTTCTCCGAAAGCTGGGCTAACCCCTCCTCAGGACACTGGGTCTGTCTGCAGCTTCATCACTTTTACTCCTCACCATCACCACCACTGTGCCCAGCAGGCACCAGGCTGCACCCCCTAAGCCCCTTTATAACGCCAAAACCTCAGCTGCCAGACCCAAAGCACCACAAACACACCAAAATAAAGCGGCTTCTTGAAGACCCTGTAGCACCTGTGGTGGGAAAGCAGAGGAGAGAGGAGCACTGCCAGCCCCGGCTGTCCCAGCGCAGCGCGAGGACTCGGCCCCATCCGGGTAAGGACTCACTTACCCCGCAGTGAGTCGCTGTCGTCTCCCGAAAATGGAAGAGCAGAGACCAGATGACACAGAACAGGAACCCAAAGAGGGGGCAGAACACAGTCGCCAGAGCCAGCGTGGTGAAGCGGAGCCGGAAGAGGATCCCATCGCGGTCCAGGGGCAGCGGCACCTGCAGCATCTTGATGGGCCTGGAAATGAACCAACCAGAGGGATCATAGAAGGGGTTGGGCTGAAGGGACCTTAAAGCTCCTCCAGCTCCAACCCTGCCCCGGACAGGGACCCCTTCCATAGAGCAGCTTGCTCCAAGCCCCTGTGTCCAACCTGGCCTTGAGCACTGCCAGGGATGGGGCAGCCACAGCTTCTCTGGGCACCCTGTGCCAGCGCCTCAGCACCCTCACAGGGAAGAGCTTCTGCCCAAGAGCTCATCTCAGTCTCCCCTCAGGCAGGTTAAAGCCATTCCCCTTGGCCTGTCCCTACATCCCTTGTCCCAAGCCCCTCTCCAGCTTTCCTGCAGCCCCTTCAGGCACTGGAGCTGCTCTCAGGTCTCCCCTTCAGGAGCCTTCTCTTCTCCAGGCTGCCCCAGCCCCGCTCTAGAGCAGAGCTTGATGCGGATTCTCTGTCCTCCTGCACGGCCCAGCCCCAACAGCCCTGGGCAGTGCTGCGCACAGGAGGCTGGCAGAGGCTGCCTCTCACACCCATGTTTAACAGCCACAGAGCCCCAGGGCAGGGATCAAGGACAGGCAGCTGACAGCACCCTTCCGGGAGGCAGGAGGAGAGCACAACCATGAGCAGGGGCCGCAAGCAGGACTGGAGCAGTGTCCCGCAGGCAGCAGGGAGGAGCTGTCAGTGGGATGCACAAGCAGTGGGACATCACACATGATGCTGCAGACAGCAAGAGTGATGTGGCTGGAGACACGTGAGCTCTTTCCAGCAGTGTCCATCATTCCAGACCATTCCTCTTTATCCAGGCCATTCCCGGGCTCTGCTCAGACCTGCTACACAGGACCAATGCTGACAGAGTGAGGGTAGCATGTGCTGTGTGCTGCAGCTCCTCAGCACATCCCCAACCTCCCACAGCACCATCTCACCACAGCCAGCACGGAGCCAGCCGAGCGCTCAGCACCTTCACAGGTCCAGATACAGAGACCTGGACTCGCTCCAGCAGCTCCACAGGAGGGCACGGAGCTGCTGCGAGGGCTGGAGCAGCTCTGCTCTGGAGCCAGGCTGAGAGAGCTGGGCTGGGGCAGCCTGGAGAAGAGAAGGCTCCTGAAGGGGAGACCTGAGAGCAGCTCCAGTGCCTAAAGGGGCTGCAGGAAAGCTGGAGAGGGGCTTGGAGCAAGCTGCTCCAGTGGAAGTCGTCCCTGCCTGTGGCAGGAGGTTGAGACTGGAGGAGCTTTAAGGTTCCCTCCAACCCAAATCAGGACCTTGCAAGCCCCACACCTTGCACAATGATAAAGCTGCTGATCACAGGCTGGGCAAGCTGGGGCAAGTGGTTTATCAAGGCTAGAGCCTGCCTCCAGCTCGGGCTCTCTATCCTCATCCCAACACCCTCTGCTGCTCCCCTGCCCTCTGTAACGGCTGTGCACCCTGTGCCCTTCCCTCATGCCCTCAGGCACAGCCCAGCTCCCTCTGGAACACCGCGATCAAAGGCAGTGTCCTGAACATCACACACGTCTTCTGAGCTCGTACTGACCCTTCTGCTCCCAGCACGTTCCCCCACCCAGGACAAGGGCCACGGAGCAGCCCAAGTGAGGGGCTGTGGTGTCCTCTGAGCGGGCACGGATCCATATCTCACCTTATGCCCACCTGAGGATGTCTCCATTGCTGAGGCTGCAGGACAAATCCACTTACAGCTAAGCCCTGTGGAAGGCAGGGAGCAGCAAGGGCAGGAGCCTTGGCAGCACAGCCTGCCCCCCCATTGCATCCTTCACACCAGTAACAGTCACGGAGCTCATCTCAGTCTCCCCTCGGGCAGGTTAAAGCCATTCCCCTTGGCCTGTCCCTACAGACCCTTGTCCAAAGCCCCTCTCCAGCTTTTCTGGAGCCCCTTTAGGGAAGTGGCCTTCTCTTCTGCAGGCTGGACCAGCCCAGCCCTCTCAGCCTGGCTCCAGCCCTTGGATCCACTCACACAACCTGCAGCCACCGTCACAGCCCTGGGCATTATCAGCACATTGGAACTCTCAAACTTAACACACCCCATAACCAGCACAAAACACCGACCTCAACCTCTCCTCACATTGGGGCACTTCAGCCCCTTAACCCACCCTTTCAGCTCCACAAACCTTCTGAACAGTGGGCAAGAAATCACTTCACATCGAACTGACTTACCCTGATACAGGAAACACACTGTGCCCTGGGGACTGCTTGGGGGGCACACACACACTGTGCCACGGGGACTGCTTGGGCGCACACACACTGTGCCATGGGGACTATTTGGGGGCACACACACTGTGCCATGGGGACTGCTGGGGGCACACACATTGTGCCATGGGGACTGCTGGGGGCACACACACACTGTGCCATGGGGACTGCTGGGGGCACACACACACACTGTGCCATGGGGACTGCTGGGGGCAGGGGGCACACACACACACTGTGCCATGGGGACTGCTGGGAGCACACACATTGTGCCATGGGGACTGCTTGGGGGGGCACACACACTGTGCCACGGGGACTGCATGGGGGCACACACACTGTGCCATGGGGACTATTTGGGGACACACACACTGTGCCATGGGGACTGCTGGGGGCACACACACACTGTGCCATGGGGACTGCTTGGGGGCACACACACACTGTGCCATGGGGACTGCTGGGGGCACACACACACACACTGTGCCATGGGGACTGCTTGGGGGCACACACACACTGTGCCATGGGGACTGCTGGGGGCACACACACACACACTGTGCCATGGGGACTGCTGGGGGCACACACACACACACTGTGCCATGGGGACTATCTGGGGACACACACACACTGTGCCATGGGGACTGCTGGGGGCACACACACACTGTGCCATGGGGACTATTTGGGGGCACACACACACTGTGCCATGGGGACTGCTTGGGGGCACACACACACTGTGCCATGGGGACTATTTGGGGGCACACACACACTGTGCCATGGGGACTGCTTGGGGGCACACACACACTGTGCCATGGGGACTATTTGGGGACACACACACTGTGCCATGGGGACTATTTGGGGACACACACACACTGTGCCATGGGGACTATTTGGGGACACACACACTGTGCCATGGGGACTATTTGGGGACACACACACACACACACTGTGCTTGGGGGGGGAGGGCACAAGCAGTGTCCCCCCACCCCACAACGGCAGCCCCCGACCAGCTCTCAAAGATCCTACCCAAAGGCGCAGTCTCTTTGCAGCAGACACTGAGTGGCCCCGGGGCTGCCCTGAACCACAGGGTCCAGCACCCCCCAGACCCCTCCCCGGGTACCCCCATCTCCCATTGATACCCCACACACACACACACACAGACCCCTGCCTACCTCACATCGCCACCAGACACAGCGAGCCCCCGGGCACCCCAGAGCGCTCCGACACCCCCTGGGAACCACAGAGTGCCCCGAGGAGCCCGACCCCAACTCCCCAGTGACCCCTCCAGGGGCGCAGCCCCCGCCGCCCCGTCCGGCCTCGCTGCCCAGACCCCGCAGTAACCACAGAGCCCCGGAGCGCCCCCAGGCACCCCACACCCGGACCCGGAGCCCTCGCAGCGCTGTGACCCCACGGACGCTCCCTCTGCCTGAGGCCCCCCGGAGCAGCAGCCGGAGCCGCCCCCGCCCCTCGCCGCGCTCCCCAGCGCCGTCGGGAGCGGGGTTTGACTGGAGTTAACTCGGGTCCCTTCGGTGTGGCTGGGGCTTTGTACGGTGTGAAGTGCTCTCAGACCCGCGGGAGCGGGGGGAGCTCCTCTCCGACCGGGGGTGGTGCTCAGCGGGGGGCCGGGATGTGGAGGAGCCCATCTCCTGCTCACCCTGCTGTAACTGGGGCTCGGTTCCTGCCTGCCGCCGGTGTTCCTGCGGCCGGGAGCTCCGGGTGTGCTCCCGTGCCGCGGCTCACGGCACACGTTTGGTTTAACACAAGGTTTGACGCGTGCAGGCGGGAGCCCGGTGTCTGCGTGCACCGTCCCCCGGGGGAAGGGTGCTTTCCTGGGCCCCCGGCACCAGTGACCACGTAAAGCCCAAGCTCCAGAGGTGGTGAATCCTGCAGGAGGAGGAGACCTTAATAACTCGTTTGCCTTACCCAAAACTGCGCTTCAGGTTTCTTCTGAAACAGTTTGGCATTTAACAGTCTGCCTGTGAAGGAGCAGCAGCCTCAGTAAGGGGAGCAGTGGAAGGAGAGGGGCTGTATGAGCTGCAAGTAAGGCTGAGAATAACGAGGCTGAACAACTGAAAGCTGTGGGGACACTTCAGGTGCCCTTCAGTGGGAGCTCCTTAGGGACAGAGTGGCCATGAATAGTCTGTACAGGTAGAGAAGAGAGCAGCTGAGGTGGGTGTGTGGAGTTTGAGGAGTCCCGGGGTAAAATTGATCTTCTAAGTGTTAAAATGGTCAAATAGGGCATTTTTAAGGCATAAGTCACAGAATGACGCGATGTTCTTCAGGCTCGGGGTGCTCTGATAGTCTGTCAGATCAGCTTTTTCCTTCTAATACCAGAAGTGTGTTGTTTAAAGTCTCCTAAAGTGTCCAGGGAAGTCCATAAGAACTTGGATGTGTGAGTAGGAAGCCTTCTTACGGCTGCAGAGCAGTGTCCTGCTGTTGTGAGTAGCTGACGATAACACCAAACATCATCCAAGTTACTTTTAATGTGTCAGATCCTGATTTGCTCCTTGCTGCTGTGGTCCCCAGCGCACTGGGATGGCTGCAGAGATACAGGTGGTGGAGCTCCAGCTGCTCAGGATCCAGGATTGGCTGTTCCCAAGGGTGTTACAGGTTTTGGGGAAAAAATACCTATGGTTTCATGCATGATGGATTTAGTGCCTTCACTCTGGAGTGGCTGTGCAGAGTATGTGTGTGTCTCCTTTGGGTTAGGAGGGTATAGGAGGAGTTGGAATTAGGGAGCTATGGAAGAGCTGTGAAACTGGACAGAAGAAGTGTGTGTGTCTGGAGATTAACCTGGGTTATTGATGACCACACGGAGAATGCTTGATAGGTACTGCCGCTGGGAGAAGAGAAGGCTCTGAGGAGGCCTCAGAGCAGCTTCCAGTGCCTAAACGGGCTGCAGGAAGGCAGACGAGGGGCTTGGGACAAGGGCCTGGAGGGCCAGGCCAAGGGGAATGGCTTGAACCTGCCCGAGGGGAGACTGAGCTGAGCTCTTAGGCAGAAGCTCTTCCCTGGGAGGGTGCTGAGGCGCTGGCACAGGGTGCCCAGAGAAGCTGTGGCTGCCCCATCCCTGGCAGTGCTCAAGGCCAGGTTGGACACAGGGGCTTGGAGCAAGCTGCTCTATGGAAGGGGTCCCTGCCCGTGGCAGGGGTTGGAGCTGGAGGAGCTTTAAGGTCCCTTCAACTCAAACCATTCCATGAGTTTATCGCTGGTTTGGATGATGAAGCCTCCTGGAAAACCTAAATGCAATTTAAAAGTGCCAAAGTGCTCCAGGTCAGTGTGACTTCACATGGAACAGTGTTAACCTAACATGACCGTAAGCAGTGCTTTGTAAATGTTCCTGGTAGGGGCCAGCTCTTAGTTTTCTAAACTTCTTAGTCCTGTGTTGCTGTGGATTAATGCTGCTGCCAACACCGAATTGTTCTCTGGATAACAGCAGCATTTTCCACGTTGAAGCCAGCAGGTGCCAGCCTCAGTGCAGGAAAAGGCAGCTCTGTTTGGAGCAGGCTAAGGATGTGTTGTGGGGTTGTTGGAGAGCCGTAACATTGTGTTAGTGCTTGGAGAAGGGACTGGGGTGAGGCAGCAGAGCTGAATGTATATGGAAATGAACCAGTGGGTTGTGAACTGGGGTGAAACTCCCCTGAGCAAGGACTTGGAAGCAATGAGCTTTAGAAAGTACAGCCCCATGAGTGTTAATGAGAAGCAGATGGAAGGGGTATTCCTGCAATTCCTGTGTTGTGTGTGGTTCTGCTTTGTCTTATTTGAAGGAGTTGGCAAAAGGGGTTTAATGGAAACATCATGGAAAACCCTGAGAGTGCTGCAGGAGCTGCAGTGTGAATCCTGTGTGTGCCTGTAGCAAGGTGTCCCATTGGTGCTCTTTCAGGAGTTGAGATAGAATCATAGAATGGTTTGTGTGGAAGGAACCTTGAGATCATCCAGTTACAACCCCCGTGGTTGAGCAGGACTGAGCTTGTGTTGAGGTGGGTCAGATGCTGTAGACACAGATGTGAAGAGTGCTGTTAGTGTGGGATGTTCTGGAAGGTTTTGTTGGAAACACATGGATCAGGGGAGTAGTTCTGTTTAGGATTTTATCAGTCATAGAACCATGGCTCATGGCATGGGCTGGGATGAAGGGAGCTTAGAGCTCATCCAGCCCCAACCCCTGCCACGGGCAGGGACCCCTTCCATAGAGCAGCTTGCTCCAAGCCCCTGTGTCCAACCTGGCCTTGAGCACTGCCAGGGATGGGGCAGCCACAGCTTCTCTGGGCACCCTGTGCCAGCGCCTCAGCACCCTCCCAGGGAAGAGCTTCTGCCTAAGAGCTCAGCTCAGTCTCCCCTCGGGCAGGTTCAAGCCATTCCCTTTGGCCTGGCCCTACAGGCTCCATGTGGAAGTTGTACAGAAAAACCTCCCTGTAATTAAGGGTGGGAGGCAGCTTCTTTGGGACGTCACCAGAGCATTAGTTCCTTGTCCCTTCTGGTGCTGAGACAGTGCTTTACATTGCTCAGTGCGACATAAACCTGCTGTCACGTGTTTTGTGGATTCAGGACTCATTACGTTGCTTACATCCACCCTGAGGAAGCTGACAAATGAATTTTGAAGATACGTTTTAACTAAAAGCTGACTTCTTCTTTGCAGGTTGAAGGGAAGAACCTGATACATCCCAAAAATGTTTAACAAATCCTTTGGGACTCCGTTTGGAGGCAGCACCGGTTTCGGGACAACTTCAACATTTGGACAAAGTAAGTAATAAACTGACTTTCCAGCACTGCAGGTGGTTGTTCCTGGAGGATCAGGTGGTGGTTCTTTGTGATGGAATCAGGGCTGAGTCAGGGGCAGGCTTCTGCACTGACCAAGCTCCTAATTTGGGTGCTGAGGCACCAGAATGGGTTACCCAGGGGAGTTGTGTATGCTCCATCCCTGGCAGTGTTCAAGGCCACGTTGAACAGAGCCTTGGGTGCCGTGGTTTAGTGTGAGGTGTCCCTGCCCATGGCAGGGGGGTTGGAACTGGATGATCTTAAGGTCCTTTCCAACCCTAACTATTCTATGGTTCTGTGATACCAGGATTCCACAGTTGTGGGAACTGCCTTTTTGAAGAGGAGGATTAGCTCAAATGCTCAGATGAAGGCCACCTTGCTGGGGTGGGGGTTCTTTCAGTTAATACTGGATCGGTTGGGAAGTCTTGGAAAGAATATTCTGTACTCTGAGGGGTGTCTTGTGGAGGTTCACATTGTAGGTACCACAACAAGTGAGGTCATAGCCCCTAAATCAGACCAGGAACTGTTTATACGCTCTCTCTGTAGGAAGGATGCACACCAGTGCTGCTTATATTGCCAGGGGTCACTAGAAGTGGTAAAGCCCCTGCAGAGCAGTCTCTTTGCATTGTGCAGAGGTGACTGACTCAATATATCCCAGCCCTTTGCTTCAGGAGCTCCATACAAGTATTAATGATTCCACTTCCCATACCCCAGGCACCAGTGTGTAGACAGGCGTGCACAAGCTTCTTTTGGGACATTAAAAAGGCAGTGACAACATTTAGTTCCTTGTGCCCGTGTTCAGAATGGGGCTTATCTAAACTCCAATGGTAATTTCAGATGCTGGCTTTGGGACAAGCGGAGGAGCGTTTGGAACATCTGCCTTTGGCTCAAACAACAACACTGGAGGCCTCTTCGGGAGTACACAGACAAAACCAGGTACTGCTGTGGTGTGGTCGTAGGGGAAACCAGTCCTGAGAGAAGGATGTTATTAAAAATACATGGGGAAGGAAAGGAAGAGACAGAAACCGAAGCAGCCATCAGCAAGTGCAACAACACAACCCACCCAACCAAAAAACTCTTCCCGAAACAGCAACAAAACCCTCAACACCCTCAGGCAGTCGATGAGTGCAAATGATTACTGGTCTGTCAGTGTCCTCAAGAGGAAGCTGTGATCCTTTGTTAGGTCAAAACTGTTTCACTTAAAATGCTCTTAAAGAGCATAGGGAAGCCCATAAGGACTGGGATGTGTGAGTGGGGCAACTCTGACACCCCAAAATAGTGACCTGCTGTTCTGAATAGTTGAACCCCAAAACCCACAAGCAATTGATGAGGGCAAATGATTAATGCTCTGCTTCTGTCTGCAGGAGGATTATTTGGTTCCACAACATTTAATCAGCCAGCCACCTCCTCCACAAGCACTGGCTTTGGCTTTGGAACCTCAACTGGGACATCAAACAGCCTGTTCGGAACAACCAGCACTGGTGGAGGCCTCTTCTCATCCCAGAGCAATGCCTTTGCACAGAATAAGCCAGCTGGGTTTGGAAGTGAGTAAAAGTGCTGCATGTCCCCTGACCATTGCTTGTTGCCTTTGAAGAGCCCTGAACGTTCTTGCTGCACGTGTGCAGCTGCTGCAAGCGTTAAGTGTGGGGTTGGTGTTATTCCTTCTCCTGAAGGATATAGTGATGCTGTTGTGGTCCACAGTAGCCAAGAGTGAGGATTATGGCTACAAAATCCGTAGCTGTGATTCTAGCCATAACTTTTCATAGAATCCCAGACTTGGTTGGGTTGGACGGGACCTTAAAGCTCTTCCAGTTCCATCCTGCTGCCATGGGCAGGGACGCCTTCCACCAGAGCAGCTTGCTCTAAGCCCCTTCCAAGCCATTCCCCCTTGGGCTGGCCCTACAGGCCCTTGTCCCAAGCCCCTCTCCAGCTTTCCTGCAGCCCCTTCAGGCACTGGAGCTGCTCTCGGGTCTCCCCTTCAGGAGCCTTCTCTTCTCCAGGCTGCCCCAGCCCCGCTCTCTCAGCCTGGCTCCAGAGCAGAGCTGCTCCAGCCCTTGCAGCATCTCCATGACCTCCTCTGGCCTCACTCCAGCAGCTCCGTGTACTTCCTGTGCTGGGGTTTCCATTTCAAACTCTTCTGTAATTTATAAAGTATTTGGGTTGAAGCTTTAGAATTCCGGTTTCTTTAGTACTGACTTCTTTCTTTTCATGTTTCTTCCAGACTTTGGAACCAGCACCAGCAGCGGGGGGCTCTTTGGAACCACTAACACCACTTCCAATCCCTTTGGCAGTACCTCTGGCTCTCTTTTTGGCCCGACTAGTTTCACTGCTGCTCCAACTGGCACGACTATTAAGTTTAATGTAAGTTCTGTTTTTCCTTCCTACTCAAACCTGCTTGCTGTAGGAGGAAGTTCTGCAGTTATTTGTGTGAAGTGCTGTCTTGGTCCACTAGAGCAGGTTGCTCCAAGCCACGTCCAGCCTGGCCTTGAGCACTGCCAGGGATGGGGCAGAATTCCAGGTGATCAGTGCTAAATGCTGACAGCAATGAGATGTTTTGGAACAGGACAAAATAAATGTGAGCTCTAAGTCTTAGAAATGTGAAGTGGAATGTGGGGCTCATCCCTGGTGTTCTCTGGATGAATTCCCCTTAAGAAAGGGTTGAATAACATCACAGAGGTTCTGTGGCACTTGAAAATGGAGGGTGGCTCAGAAGAGAACCCACCATGGAAATGGGGAACTGATTCCTGGTGGCAGGAGGTGTTCTGTTACCCCAGTACTGGTTCACACAAGTCTCAGCCCTCTTCACTTCTGCACTGAGCTGATTTAACGCACAGACTTCGCTGTTTTGGGGCAGAGGCAAAACTCTGACAACTTGTGCAGGCTGAGTGCTGCTGATGTGCATTTCCATGGTGCAGTCAAGGAGAATGGGGGATAATGACATCCAGGCAGAGCTGGAGGATTTGGTTCAAAGATTGTATAAATTGCTCCGAAAGTGAAACTGAATGGAGCGGCCCTGCCTTGTTCTAGGTGTTCACAGGGGAAATTCCACCCTCGGTTGCTGCTGAACCACGTCACAGGGTGAGGCCCCAGCTATACAGAGCACTGATCCACTGCTCAGGTCCTGTGCTCAACTTAGGTGTTCACAGCAACCACTAAAAGAGCTCTAGGGGTTCAAACAAAGCTCTGTCCGGGTTTAAACCTCACATCTTGACCTCTTCTTTTGCAGCCACCAACTGGTACAGATACTATGGTAAAATCTGGTGTCAGCACCAACATCAACACCAAGCACCAATGCATCACGGCCATGAAAGAATATGAAAGCAAATCTCTGGAGGTCAGTCATCAGTGCTCAGACACTCATCTTGCTTGTCTGATAGTGTTGGGTTAGTAGAGGTTTTTGTGGCTGTAGTGAGTATCTGCTGTGCTGTGTATTAGCAGTGTGACCTTCAATATCTGCAGCACCCACAGAAGAGGGGTGTCATCAAGTAAAACACTTCACGCTTCATGTATCATCAAATTAATTGCATTTGGATTTAAATGCTTAACACTGCAGTTCTTGAGGAGCTACAATTCCATCTCCCCATGTACCCAGATATAGTCCTGCAGTGCTGAGATAATGGCAGAATCTCAGGCAAAGCAAAGTTGTTTAATACAAGGTAATGTTTCCAAGGGTTTAACCTGAAGCATTTCCATTCAAGTTGACTTACCTGGGACTTCAAAGCAAGTTTTCTCCTGAAAAGATCTGAAAGAGCTCTGAGATGTAAACTGGAAGCCCAAACATGAATCTGAGTTTAGGTCATAGGATGATGGAATAGTTGGGTTGAAGGGACCTTAAAGCTCATCCATTTCCCACCCCCCTGCCACAGGCAGGGACACCTTCCACCAGAGCAGCTTGCTCCAAGCCCCATGCAGCCTGGCTTGCACTGAAGTGAAGGTCCTGTTTATGGTCCCTCTTTTAAGGATGTGGGCACGCAGCTTTTCTCAGTACCCTCATCTCAGTGTAGGTTCGAACGCTGTGCGAGCTGCTGCTCACGCTTGTCCAGCCTTACCCTGTGTAAAGAGAACTGGCTTTTCCTTTGCTAGGAACTGCGTTTGGAAGACTACCAGGCAAACAGGAAAGGACCCTCCAACCCTGTAGGAGCTGGAGCAGGTGCAGGCTTGTTTGGGTCTTCTACAGCTACGTCAAGTACAGCTACAGGGCTTTTTGGCTCTTCTACTACTAGTACTGGCTTTTCATATGGACAGA
Organism: Pezoporus wallicus; assembly: GCF_028554395.1. NCBI lineage: Eukaryota > Metazoa > Chordata > Aves > Psittaciformes > Psittacidae > Pezoporus > Pezoporus wallicus. Next base: position 39,233 of record NW_026642532.1, read on the forward strand.
ATAAAACTCCTTTTGGAACCAGTAAGTACTGCCTGGCCCCTGTCCTTACTGTGACTGGATAAGCTATTTAAGGACCTGTTCTAACAAAAGATGAGGAAACTCTGGTGTGAGCTCAGAATATTCCTGGTTGTATTATCAGCATTCGCTAATCCGGTCCCTTGCTGTAGGAATCTCTATTTACTCTTCAGGGACTGTAACTTCCTCCACGTCCCCTGGGTTCTGCTGGAAAGCAGCTTACTAGAGCATCTGCTTCCCAGGGAAGTCAGCTGCCTCGTGGGCGAGGAGAGCAGTTTGAAACAAACCCACCAGGATGTTGGTGATGGTGGGCGGGGTGGGGGCATTGGTTAGTGCTGAAGTCAGGGTTCTACTTCTGCTAAGGAGCACAGATACATTGCCTGGAAACAGGCTGGTTGATTTATAGCAGCCAGACTAGACTCTGCCAGGGGCTTTTCTCCACCACAGAGCAGGGTGTGACCTATTTTATCATAGACTCATTGTGGTGGTTGAACCCCAGCCAGTAACTCAGCACCACGCAGCCACTCACTCATTCCCACTTTACCCTCGGCTCCCAGCAGGATGGGGAGGAGAATGGAAAGAATGTAAACCCCATGCGTTGAGATAAGAACAGTCCAGTAACTAGGGTATAATACAAAACTACTACTAATAATAATAAGGGAAACAACAAGGGGAGAGAACATGAAACTGTAAAGGGAAAGGGAAAAAACCCCAGCAAACACAAGTGATGCCCGATACAATTGCTCACCACCCGCTGACCGATACCCAGCCTGACCCGAGCAGCAATCCAGGCCTTTGGGTGACTGCCCCCAGTTTCCATACTGGGCACAGTGCTGTTGGTATGTAATACCCCTTTGGCCAGTTTGGATCAGGTGTGCTGTCTCTGCTTCCACCTGGCTTCTTGTGCCCCCCTTCACTCGCAGAGCATGAGATTAAGAAGTCCTTGACTGGAGTAAGCATTACTTAGTGACAGCTAAAAGCAACGGTGTTATCAGCACTGTTCTCATGCTGAAGTCAAAACCACAGCACTGCACCAGCTACTGAGATTAAAAGAAGTAACTGTTACAGCTGAAGCCAGGACACTCACAGAATGGTTTGGGTTGGGAGACCTTAAAGCTCATGCACTTCCACCCCCTGCCATGGGCATGGACACCTTCCGCTAGAGCGGCTTGCTCCAAGCCCCTGTGTCCAGCCTGGCCTTGAGCACTGCCAGGGATGGGGCAGCCACAGCTTCTCTGGGCACCCTGTGCCAGCGCCTCAGCACCCTCCCAGGGAAGAGCTTCTGCCTAAGAGCTCAGCTCAGTCTCCCCTCGGGCAGGTTAAAGCCATTCCCCTTGGCCTGGCCCTACAGGCCCTTGTCCCAAGCCCCTCTCCAGGTTCCCTGCAGCCCCTTCAGGCACTGGAGCTGCTCTGAGGTCTCCCCTTCAGGAGCCTTCTCTTCTCCAGGCTGCCCCAGCCCAGCTCTCTCAGCCTGGCTCCAGAGCAGAGCTGCTCCAGCCCTCGCAGCACCTTGGAGTGTGGAAGCCTTGCAGGTTTGGATAAATACTTGAGAGTGTTTTAACCAATGTCTTTCTCTGTTGCAGGTACAACTGGCTTTGGAACAGGAACCACCGGGGGGCTTTTTGGTCAGCAGCCTCAAACTACAAGTCTGTTCAACAAACCTTTTGGCCAGCCCACAACGACGCAGAACACTGGCTTTTCTTTTGGGAACACCAACACCCTGGGACAGCCCAACACGAGCACAATGGTAAGAGAAACTGTTTGAACCCTAAAGGTGGAAGTTTGGCTGTAGCTACTCCAGTAGACACAGGACACAGGGATTTAGATCTTCCTCAGACTGTGGTACAGCTTCATCAAATGAGGATGCAAAGCTCTGAGTGCCACCATCTGAGCAAGCAGCTTCTTGCCAAGGGAAACTTCACCCATGATAATGGGCAGCAGAACAGCTGTTACCAAACAGCTTCACCCATTCCTTTCTTTAAGCTGTCTGCTCTATCAGTTCAGGTGTCTCTTATGTTCACAGAGGCAAAATAATTCCATTCTTAACATCCTGTGGGATTCATTACCAATTCTGTGCTTCCTGGTGGCTAATGAAGGCATTCATGGGCTTCTTCTGGTAGAAGGATGCTGTACAGCTGTAACCTGTGGCATAGCTGAGGCTCTGCCTCCAACTATGCTATACACTTCCTGAATATCTTATGACTTCTCCCAGAAAATATTTCTTTTTCCTGTCAAAGCGATGAGGAAATTCCAGTATCCTCTCCCTCAGTGATGAGTGAGATGTTTCTTTTCCACTTTCTCTTGCTCAAAGTGATGAGGAAATTCCAGCAGCCTTTGAAGCATGGAGCATAAATTCTTTGCTCTTTTATTTGACGCTTTTAATTTCGTTTTTGTACTGTATCTCTTGGAGAATGACAAAAGCTTCTGAAATGCCTTTCACCCATCGTCCCCCAGCGCAAGGGCTGATGTTGCAGCGTCATTCTAGTCACTGACTGTGTTTTAGTTCCAATATCACCAGTGCAGACCTGGAGGAGCACTGTACCATGAGCTTAACCTAATTCCTGTCCATAGGGTCTCTTTGGGGTGACCCAGCCCTCACAGCCTGGAGGCCTTTTTGGAACAGCTGCCAATACAAATGCTGGGACTGGGTTTGGAACTGGAACTGGGCTCTTTGGACAACCCAACACGGGATTTGGTGTTGGCGGTTCGGTATGTCTGTGCTTTGTTACACAAAAGCAGAACTAGAGGAAATGAAATGGGAATAAATGGCTTAGGAGTCCTCTTCCTGGGTGCTGACCTGCATGAAAATATCCATTATCTTAGATGTCCTAACTTAGGTGTCTGAACTTAAGAGTTAAGGTGCCCAAGATTCAGGACTAGTGGGGTTTTTGTGAACTGAAGAGCATAAGCATGTGCATAGGACTGGTGTGGTAGAAATAAGGCCAGGTTGGACATGGGCTTGGAGCAACCTCCTCTAGTGGAAGGTTCACCTGCCCATGGCAGGGGTTGGAACTGGAGGAGCTTTAAGGTCTGTTCCAACGCAAAACATTCCCTGATTCCATAAGTAATGTCTTGAGTGATAAAACACAGGAGAGACCTAGGGATGCCTGAAAGTGCAGATGCTTAAGTTGTGATGATGATGACTTAACAAAACTTGATTACTGATATTGGGTCATCCTGGGTGTAATGGCTTGCAGTTAGGTTGGAAAAACCCTTAAGAACAAGTCCAGCTGTAATACTTGCTTCCAGAAGGTGCTTGCTGCACACTGTGTGCAGATAACACCACTGCTGGGAGCCTGGGTTGCGTGGCTTCACGTGTGCTTGCCTTCAATTCTGCTTTCTTGCTTAACGGTGTAACAAATGAATGAGTCCACGAGGTTTCCACATTGATGTTTCTCCCTTCTAGACCCTGTTTGGGAACAAGCCTGCTGGATTTGGAACCACCACGACCAGCGCTCCCTCGTTTGGTACAACCACCGGTGGCGGGCTCTTTGGTAACAAACCAACCCTGACTTTAGGAACCAATTCAAACACTTCCACTTTTGGTACATATTTAACAAGTGGGGTTTCAGTCACTTAGCACTGTACTGCATATACCACACACACTTGGCTGCTGAGTATTGCATGCTAAATGTTCTGGGTGTTAAGATTCTCAGGTAAGCCGTGCTCCTGATGCATGTTGCTGCAGGGGAGCATCTTGGATACTTTTTTATACCTTTCCTGTTAGAGAGGATGCTGGTTTGCCCCAGTAAGGCAATTCCAGGCACAAACCCAGGCTGGAGGAGATGGGATGGAGCCTGAGGAGAAGGGCTTGGAGTGCTAGGTGAGGAGAAGCTCCCCATGACCCAGCTTCAGGGTGCGCTTGAGCCCAGAATCCCCCCTGTGTGCTGGGCTGCATGCCCAGAGTATGAGCAGCAGCTCAGGGAGGGGATCCTGCCCCTCTGCTGTGCTATGGGGAGACCTTAGAGCAGCTCTGCTTCCTATAGCAGAGGCTACAGAAAACCTGGAGAGGGGCTTGGGACAAGGGCCTGTAGGGACAGGCCAGGGGGAATGGCTTTAACCTGCCTGAGGGGAGACTGAGCTGAGCTCTTGGGCAGAAGCTCTTCCCTGGGAGGGTGCTGAGGCGCTGGCACAGGGTGCCCAGAGAAGCTGTGGCTGCCCCATCCCTGGCAGTGCTCAAGGCCAGGTTGGACACAGGGGCTTGGAGCAAGCTGCTCCAGTGGAAGGGGTCCCTGCCCATGGCAGGGGGTTGGGGCTGGTTGATCTCTTAAGGTCCTTTCCAACCCATACCATTCAGTCATTCCTCTTGATGGTACTCCCTCAGAGATAGATAGTTTCAAGTACTGCTGTTCTGATAAGAGCAAAAGAGAAACTGAAGCCTCTACTTAGACTGAAATCAGAGTATTCAGAGAACAGAGGTGTGTGCAGAGGCTGCAAACGCTCTGGTGCCAGGAGTGATGAAGGAAGTCGGGTATAACCAGTGATGCTGCAGCTTGGTAGCAAGTGGAGGGAGATTGTGCACTGGAGCACAGGTAAAATGAAGCAGTCAGTTCTGGTTTAACTGGAAGCTGTTGTTGGTTTTCATGGTGTGAAAGATGAAAGTCTTAAAGAACTGGGGTTTGTATGTTCCTGTTGGCTTCTTGACACCAACATCAGGGACCTGCTGAACAAGTGTGTGACTGAACCTGAGAAATGTGCAGGGATGGTTCAAGTCTATGACCATCTTCCTGTACAGAGCTTCTGTGTCATCTGCTTTGTCTTTTTTCTGCTGTATCTGAGAGCAACAAAACTGTTCCTGAAAGTGAGCAGGAGGGCGTTTAGATATGTCCTTTGTTCTGTTTGGGGTTATTTTATTAACTGTTCAGGTAATGAAGTGTGTAGTGAGTAAGCCTCATTTCCCAGCTGGCCAGAATAGAGATGGGGAAGAAATTGTTGGGTTCCTGGGGCAGCACCTTTTAAGCACAGCTTCATTGTGGTGACCCACCCTGGGCAAACTCACCCCATCATGGTATTTGTGAGAGTTGCTTCCAAGTTCCTTGTCCCTCCTGAGATCCTCATGGCCTGTGTGTTGACACTGTGTGGTGAACACTACTGGGTGTAGTGTGGGGTTTTAATTCGCCTGTATTACTTGCAGTGGTGCAGTTATAGGAAGAGCAGAGTTTGAGTCTAAGCTGTTCCTGATGTTGGTTCATGACTGCAGTTCTCTAGTCCAGTTCTGTCTGCACACAAAGTAACCATGGGGTGGTTCCACAATCTTCACTGTAAGAACTAACCTGTCTGATGTCAGGTTTGGATTGTACTTGGATACTGTTAGAGGTGTATCTTTGAGCTGTGTGCTTCCAAGAGTCCGAGTTGTTACCTTCTTTGTTGGTAAGAATCAGGGAAGTGTGTGTCGTGTAAACAGTATAAAATGGGATTTGTTATTTCCCAGCAGCAGCAGAAACTTAAACCACTTCATTCCATTGCCAGAAACAGCATCACCGTGTCCGTTCTGGCTGTCAGTAAAACTGGGAAGGTTGTAACACATTGGAGAGCTTGAGAAGATGAAACACCTTCTCCTCGGATCTTTTCAGTGTTATTTCAGTAGTATTGTCATTATTATTTCATAAGTATGTGTTATGAAACTTTTACCATTGAAGTCCCTTCTTGCTGCTTGTCAGTTGAACTCCCACTGTTGGAAACAGTGTGAAATCAGACCTTAACTATTGCGGGGCTGTCTCTGAGCTGGGAATACCTATGTATTTTACATGCATCTTTTCATTCCACCGCTACTATAGTAGATTAATGAGCTTCTGGTTCTGTTCCTGAAGGGTTTGGTGCCAACACTGCTGGAAACAGTTTGTTTGGAAATAAACCTGCAACTGGGACCCTGGGAACTGGCCTTGGGACCGGATTTGGAACAGGTAGGATTGACCAGTGTATTCCATGTCAGCCTAAGCATAGTCCTCAAGCATCAGTGATAGTACAGCCTTGTTGCTGACTCTAATGTAGATGTTTAAGCTTGAAACCATCAATCTCTGTCTCGGATCAGAGCCCAGTAGAGCTTCTAACATGGTGCCAGGTAACCTTTTAGAAACTCCAGCCAGCAGGAGCTGCAGTTCAGTAAATAACTGATTCTTTGCTGTGGGATAAACTGGCTTGTGAGTTTGTCCCAGTGTTGTAGTAAATGACAGTATCTCTTGTGCTGCAGCTCTTGGGGCAGGACAGACGTCTCTGTTTGGGAACACCCAGCCCAAACTTGGTGGAACACTGGGAACAGGAGCGTTTGGAGCACCAGGATTCAATACATCAACAGCTACTCTGGGCTTTGGAGCCCCTCAGCCTGCTGTGGGTAAGTGTGAGTTAACCTCAGTGTAACTGCTGCTTCTCCCTTGTTTTGAATGTGCCTAAACATAGGAGCACATCCCACTCAAATCCTTTGGAGGGAAGAGAGATGTTTGAGCATCTGTTTGAGCACTTCTGTTCTCAGTAGCAGGGGAGACCATCTTAATGGCATTTTTGGTGCTAATTATATGTACTTTTTCAAGCTGTGTAATTGCAGCTATTTTAGAGCTTCATCTTCATGATTACCAGTGTATTTTCCATCACTGAATTTGGGGCAGCAACACTAGGTGCTTACAGAAACTGAAAAGGGAGATGTAGCGTTGGCATTCTCAGTAATTCCAGTTAGGAAAGCCAAAGAGGTTTAATTTGTGGGTATTGGGGAAATAAATGGTCTTCAGATCCAGGCTCTTGGGATACCATGTTGTAAGTTCCAGTGTGTAGCAGGAAGCCAGGCAAGGTGGCAGAAGGCCTCTGGAGGAATGAGGAGCTCTGGAAAAGCTAAACACTGACAGGAAGCGTATGGGAGGTGGAAGCAGGGAAGGGTGATCCGGGAAGAAGACAGATGTTGTCTGAGCATGCAGGGGTGGGTTTAGGAAGGGTGAAGCCCATCTGGAGCCAAATTTGGGCAGGGATGTCAAAGGCAACAAGAAGCTTTTGTAAGTATACAGGTGACAGAAGGAAGAGCAGAGGTGGCTGATTCACGATTCACCTGAGGGTTGTGCTGCCATCCAGGTGGGCCTCAGTGGGCTGGAGAAACAGGCCAGCAAGTGGTTCAACAAGGGGAGATGCAAAAGCCCAGAGGAGGCCATGGAGCTGCTGCGAGGGCTGGAGCAGGGGCCTGAGCTAAAGGTGGCCTTCAGAGGTGCCTCCAGTCTCACTGTTCTGTGACCCTCACAGTAGCTTCCTATACCAGTCATGACAGGGGAGGTGTGGCTGAGAGGAGCTCTCTCCTCCTCATGGTGAAATGCTCTCTCATGAGTGGTAGCAGTCAGGTTTTCCATACTTCTCTCTTGTTCCCATCATACTTCTGTAATTCTAATGCTTGGACCTCCCTTGGAGTAACTCTAGAGATGACCCAAGCCTTCACCTCTGTAGGCAGCACCTGTGATAGGATAGCATAAACATATCAGTTAAACCAGCTTTTTGGTCTGATAAGAACCAGTTGTCTCAGTCTTCCCCCTTGCAGACTTTGGCAGTGAGCTGCTGCATCTGGAGTGGGTTTGTCCTTTGGGAATGCACAGATTCAGTCCTGCTTTCTTGCATTCACTCTTCATGGGGTGAACAATTACAGCAATTTAATGGGAATTAAAATGAGATGCTAGAAGGTGGAGAGACAAAACCAGGAGGTTGTGGTTGCAGAGGGGACTCCAGGCCCATACGTTTGTTTGCTGCAGCAGGAATGTCACATTCTGCATGGAATATTCCCTCCTGCCCTTGGGAAAGTGCTCCAGGTGTCAATAGTTAAAGGCTTTGGTGGGCCAGGCTCCTGCTGCTGGTGTGCAGCTCTCTGTGCCCTCAGCTTTTCACTATTAAAACCTTCCTGAATGTGGCTGCTGATACTAATGGGGAATAGAATCTGGTTTCTGCTCCAGGCTGCTGCAGCAGCAGTGAGTGGGGAGTAGGGAAAGGAACGCTTGAGGTGATACACAGAGAGGTGTGTATTCCTCTGAGGAGATGCAGTGTCTGGAAGCCTGGCTCTTCTTCCTACTCTGGCTCTATCTGAACCCGGGTAGATTTGCTGTTTTAACCGTGAAACTGTTAAAACTAAAACCTGATGTTCTTTTACAGCACTGACAGACCCAAATGCATCAGCTGCCCAGCAAGCAGTGCTTCAGCAGCATCTCAACAGCTTGACTTATTCACCCTTTGGAGATTCTCCACTCTTCAGAAACCCCATGTCAGACCCGAAGAAGAAGGAAGAGGTAAGTCCACCTGAACATAGTTTTACGGATAAGACTTCTGCTTTGTGCTCACTGTATTCACTTCAGTACAGTCAGCAGCTAAATAAGTTGCCATCTGCACCCTCATGCTGGTGCAGCAACTTCTTATACTCTCCGGGATGCAAACAGCTTGTGCTGTGGCTTTGTTCGCTGCCTTCACCTGCATCAGAGCCTGGACTTTGGGTTTCTGGTGTTGATTGCTGCTGCGAGGATAGAGATGGGCAATGGTCTCTGTATTACAGTGCCTAAAGGGTCTACAAGAAAGATGAGAGGGCTTTGAACAAGGGCCTGTAGGAGCAGGGGCCCCACTGTCCTCCATGGCTGGGGCAGAGACCCTTGTCTGCTCCAGGCACTGAGGCCTCCTTGCTCCATCTGCTGGCCTTGGGGTGCCCACACCTCTGGTCTGTCCCCAGAGTCACTCTGCTTGGGCTGAACACCCAGGCTGGCTGCTCCAAAGCTACATCTATAGGTTGTTACTAGCCCTTCAGTGAGTGAGTGGAGGCTTTTGATCCTTGGCATTGCTTCTGTTATGTGTTGTCACCCAGCTTTGTGTCTGGTTTTGTTCATTGCTTCCCCCTTTCCTTCTTCCCCCTTTTCATTTAAAAGGTCCTTGACCACACACCTTTACCAAAGCAGCAGTGAATGGTCTGAAACCTCCAATTCTCTATCTTTTTGTTGCAGAGGCTGAAACCGACTAACCCAGCAGCTCAGAAGGCCTTAACAACACCCACCCACTACAAACTGACCCCTCGTCCAGCAACCAGGGTGCGACCCAAAGCTCTGCAGTCAGCTGGCCCTGCCAAATCCCACCTCTTCGATGGTCTTGATGATGATGAGCCATCCCTGTCCAACGGGGCATTCATGCCAAAGTTAGTGTCTCTCTTGTGCTTGTGTGTGAGAGGAAGCAAACTGCTCTAGAGGGTCCTGAATTCCATGACTGGCTATTCAAATAGGAATAGCGAGAGCTAATTGTCTGTAAAGCTTGAACCTCCTTTGGTAGAGGAGCTGAAGTTCAGCTTAAGCTGCAAAGGCCAAATAAGCTGTAAAATGAGGTCATGTCATGTCATGAGTGGAGCAAAGCTGCTATGAGGTCAATTAGGAGTTGCTACAAGAAAGCTTGTAGGGTGTAATACTTCCTGCTCCTGAGGTGGAAGTGTCATTAGGTTGCTAATGCGCTTGCTATGGAGGCAGATTTGGGGCATTTCACAGCCTGGCACAGGTTCTCCTTCAGATCCATGGCTGGTTCTGTGTCAGATCCATGGATGTCTCTGTGAGAACTAAGTAATGATGTTGTGGATCTACCCTAGTGAAGCTTTTGGGTTCAGGCTTTAAGAGCATCAGTGGCAACCACATTGAAAAGGGCTTTGGAAAGCTTTGGAGTTTATCTAAAACAAACAGCAAAAAGCTTTGGAGGAAGATGCATCCTTCCTTGAACGTCTCTCTGAGCACAGGCTTTCTGAAGCATTTTGTAACTTCTGTGATCTTGGTTTGTCTCTAGCTCAGCCTGAACCGTCTGTTTGCTTTGCAGGGGGAGGGCAGAGAGGAAATTACTCAGAGTTAAGTTGAAAATCACCAACTGATCACAAGATCAGAGCAAAGGGATGCTTGCAGTTCTTTGGGTGCAGTGAGTGTAGTAGTTCAGTGATCTTCAGGTTGCAGATTCAGCCTTAGCCTGGCCACTGACTCACTCTTAAAATAACCCTGTAGTGAAGAGGAACCTGTGTCCAGAAGCCAGACTTGGTTTCCCTGCTGGAAAAGCTCTGTTTAGTAAAGCAGAGATTACTGTGGTTTAATGAACTCAGGGTTTGAAATTCAGTGACGTGTGCATCTCACACTTACTCCTAAAGCAAAGCCACAAATGGAACTCCAGAGAGAGCTTTAGTATCTCAGCCACTGCAGTGCTCTTACAGACAACGTGATGTGTCCTGAGTGTGGGAGCAGATCTCACACAGCTGTTTGTGGTCCCTGCAGCACACAAATTAAGCTGGAAATACAGATTCATGCCATGGCTAGATCCCAGTTTCTCTTTGGTGTGGTTTGTTTTCAGGAAGAGCATTAAAAAGCTGGTTTTGAAGAACCTCAACAGCAGCAGCCTCTTCTCTCCTGTCAATCGGGAAAATGAAGACCTGGCTTCTCCCTCAGAGTACCCGGAGAATGGGGATAGGTATGGAGATGGGTGATGTGGTTCACCACGTGTGTGTGTGCTTGTGAGAAATGCAGACTGGTTCTGCCTGTCTCTTAGAGTTATTAAAAGACTAGGTGGTTACTGTCAGGGATGTCATCATAGCTGTGCATTGAAGCGTGCTGACCTCTTGAGATTTATTTCCTCTTAAACTGGCCATAGGTTCTTCCTGCAGGGTCACATACCAGTTCATTCCATCCAGAATCAGCAGTTGAGAGGAATGCCTTCAAGAATGACTGCCTGAGGGGAGACTGAGCTGAGCTCTTGGGCAGAAGCTCTTCCCTGGGAGGGTGCTGAGGTGCTGGCACAGGGTGCCCAGAGAAGCTGTGGCTGCCCCATCCCTGGCAGTGCTCAAGGCCAGGTTGGACACAGGGGCTTGGAGCAAGCTGCTCTATGGAAGGGGTCCCTGCCCGTGGCAGGGGTTGGAGCTGGAGGAGCTTTAAGGTCCTTTCCAACCCAAACCATTCCATGACTGTGGTACCCCTCTCCCAGCCTTATCCCTACATTTCTTGCAATGGGAGCCCCAGAGTGGATGTGAAGTGGCGGAGTTGTCTGGCAAGGGCAGAGTGAAGGGGAACAATTGCTTCCCTCGGTCTGCTGACTGCAGTTCGTGTCATGGTCCATTTTGCTTTTGCCACGAAAGACACCAGAGTTTGGGTGCTGCCACAGTCCCCTCAAACTAAATCATTCAACTTCATCCTTCCTGCCCTCAGGTTCTTCCTGTCAGTGCCCCCCGAAGAAAACCACAGGCAGGATGGGGAGCGGGAGGACGAGGATCAGCACGAGGTGAGCAGGTTTTACACGAACCCCATTGCCAGGCCCATTCCCCAGCCTGCAGAGAACTCCTTGCACAAGCACCACAACAACGTGGACGACACCATCGTGGCCCTGAACATGCGTGCGGCCCTGCGGAACAGCCTGGAAGGCAGCAGTGAGGATGCCTCTTTCCATGATGATTCCCTTCAGGATGAGCGTGAGGAGGAGCCGGAAATGATGCATCATCTGCACCCTGCAGGTGAGCCCGGGGCTGGGGTAGCTGTGTGGTTCCTGACAGCCTTCCATGGGTGTTCAGTGAAGTTCTCTGGCTGTTGTAGACCCTCAGCTTTTGCTCTTTGCGTCCCCTCCTTTATTCTGTAGAACCCAAATCTTGCTTTTCAATCTCGTATCTAGTGTGGAATTTGTTTCTGCTGAGTCAAGAGCAGTTTGTCTCCATCACCCAGTTTAATATTAGACTGAGGTAGTGAGATGTGTGAGAGGGAGGAGGAGGACCCAAGCTGTGAGTGTTCTGCAGTAGTAAACAGGGTTGTCTGCTGTTCATGAGCCAGATTTCACAGTTAAGAGATGTAACACTTGGTAGTTACCCGTGTGGAAAGTGCACTGTAGGAACTGAAAAGGATGGAGCAGCTTTGCTGTGGAGCCAGGCTGAGAGAGCTGGGCTGATTCAGCCTGGAGAAGAGAAAGTTCCTTAAGTGGAGACCTTGGAGCAGCTCCAGCGCCTGAAGGGGCTGCAGGAAAGCTGGAGAGGGGCTTTGGACAAGGGCCTGTAGGGCCAGGCCAAGGGGAATGGCTTTAACCTGCCAGAGGGGAGGCTGAGCTGAGCTCTTAGGCAGCAGTGAGGGCTCTGTGAAACACTGAAGTTGCAAACGCGCTGTCAGCCCAGTGCTGAAGGTGTCTGTGTTGCAGGCATTGTCCTGAAGAGAGCTGGCTATTACACTGTGCCCTCCATGGAGGAGCTGGCGAAACTCACCACCGACAGGAACGAGTGTGTCGTGACGGGCTTCACCATTGGTCGCAGAGGTAAGCACGGGCAGCTCACCTTATGCTGGAAGGGACTTTACACCATGGAACCTCAGCCTGAGTTCTGCACCCACAGTGTGATCATGAACAGCACCCTTTGGTGCTGGATAACTTGGGTTCGGGTCTCGTAGTGTTTCAGCCTGGTAGCACTACCAGACTGGAGTGACTTGAGAAGGTTCAAGGTGAGAAGAACAAAATCTGCGGTTGTAAAATCCAGACTTGCTGCAGCATTGATGCACACCTCATGGTTGTCATCATTTCCATCTGAGGTGCTGTATGGAGCTTGGGTGAAGAACCTTCAGCCCAAAGTGTGTTCTTTACCCTTTTATTTAATACAAAATGTACTCAAATGCTTCGCATTTGTGTTGGCAGTATAAATAACCAAGTGATAACAAAAAGCTTTCTGTGCAAAAGAACTAGCTATAAGGAAGTTGGGAACACATCTCCAGTGTGTTGACACTGGGAAGGAGCCACCATTGTGCTCTGCTCTGGAGACGTGGCAGAGGTCAATGATAGGGTGGGGGAGTGTAGCAGGCACGTAGGTTCTCTGGCATGTGACTTGTCATGGACACAGTGTGATGGTTTGGGTTGTTTTGCAGGCTATGGATCCATTTACTTTGATGGAGAAGTAAATCTCACCAACCTAAACCTGGATGATATTGTGCATATCCGTAGGAAAGAAGTTGTTGTCTACCCTGATGATGAGAGAAAACCACCCATTGGTGAAGGCTTGAATAGGTGGGGTTTAAATATGTTCTCTGTGGGGATGGGGCTTGCAGGGGGGTTGTGTCTGACACTGGTCGCCTGCTGTGGCTGCAGGCAGCTCCCAGGAGATCTGAATCCAGGCTGTGCATTCAATCATGGAGTCATGGAATAGTTTAGGAAGGGGTCTTCAAAGCTCATCTAGTCCAAGCCCTGTAATGAGCAGGGACATCTTCCACTAGGTTAGGTTCCCAGAACCACATCCAAACCTGGCCTTGAATGTCCCCAGGGATGGGGCATCCACCATCTCTCTGGGCAACCTGTGCCAGTGTTTCACCATCCTCATAATAAAAAATGTCTTCTATCTTGTGCAAATTTGCCCTCTTTTAGTTTCAAACCATCGCTCCTTGTCCTGTCACAACAGCCCCTGCTAAAAAGTCTCTCCCCATCTTTACTTTTAAGTACTGAAAGTAAGGTCTCCCTGGAGATCACAGCATGGCACAGTCACTGGATGATTCCTGCAGGTTTCTGAACCAGAACCTAGCTTTAAAAGCTGGTTTGAGCCCATGTGTTCAGTTCTCAGCTCCTCCACACAATGCAGTAGCTCTGCCTCACCCCCCTGTAGCCTCTTACCCTTTTGTCTGTCTTTGCCAGGCGAGCTGAAGTTACCTTAGATGGAGTGTGGCCTACAGATAAAACCTCTCGCTGCCCCATCAAAAGCCCTGAGCGACTGGCAGAGATGAATTATGAAGGGAGACTGGAGGCTGTGTCTCGGAAGCAGGGCGCTCGCTTCAAGGAATACCGCCCGGAGACCGGATCCTGGGTCTTTAAGGTAATGTTCTTGTCCTGGCTGTGAAGTGACTTCAGGAAAGGTGGAAATAGCCTGAAATTTGGATCTCCTGAGCATTCTAATTCAGAAACTTTCCTAAACTTCCATGAGCTGTCTCAGGTCCTTCAGCTGTAGTGCAAAATGTCACAGAATCATGGAATGGTTTGTGTTGGAAAGGATCTTAACATCATCCAGTTCCAACCCTCTGCCGCAGGGCTGAGGGACACCTCCCCCTAGACCGTGTTGTCCAAGGCTCTGTCCAACCTGGCCTTGAGCACTGCCAGGGATGGAGCATTCACCACTTCTCTGGGCACCCTGTGGCAGCCCCTCAGCACCCTCACAGGGAAGAACTTCTGCCTTATATCTAACCTAACTTCCCCTTTCTCAGCTTACACCCATTCCCCCTTGTCCTGTCTCTGCAGTCCCTGATGAAGAGTCCCTCTGTCATGGTCTAAGCCCAGCTGTTACAGCTGAACCCAGGACACCCTCTCTGGTATCCTCATAGCCCCCTTCAGATACTGGAAGGAGTCCTCACGAAAATGATCACAACATCTTTGGCTTCAGACCTGCATGCCGCGGGTGGTCTTGGTCTGCGCAAAAGCTGAACTGGTTCTAGATGTCCCAGCCACTGTGGAAGGTGGCCAGTTAGGCCAGCTCAAACTTGAGGCCTTCCAGAAATAGATGCCTGAATCCTCTCTTCCAAGGTCTGATGTGTTTGCCCTTCTTGATGCAGGTGGCACACTTCTCCAAGTACGGCTTGCAAGACTCGGATGAGGAAGAGGAGGAACATCCTTCCAAAGTGGACATCAAGAAGTTAAAAACCGCCCCAGTGCCGCCCTCCGGGCACCTGCCCCCCCAGCAAATGACCCTGAATGGCAAACCAACGCCTCCAGCTCAGGTAGAAGAAGGACAGTGACTAAAAGGGAATGCCTAGGATGGAATCTGAGGAGTAGCTGTGCCTGGGGAGGGGTTGTGGAAGCAACCAGTAGCCTGGAAACCGGAGAGCAAAACCTTGTGCAATCCAGTAGCTCTTCTGACCTCCTGATGAGTGTTTGCCTGTTCCTTTTCGTTCAGACACTTGACATTTCGTGCTGAGGATGTGGGAGGGATGGGGAAGCTTTAAGCCTTTGTTTCTTGTTCAGTTTCTGGGTTGACTTTGGCATGTTTGCACCACTTAGGAAGAAACCTTGGTTTGTACGTATTAGATATATACTGTATAGTTACAGCACCTTGCACTGCCTGCCTTGAGAGTGCCATTGTGCATTAGTTTGACTTTAGCATCAGTCAGTGTGCAAGAATGTGCTTTCTAGTTTAAGAATGTGCTCTATTTTTATTAAAAAGTACTTTTTTTAAGGCTGTTACATGCTGGATTTGAAATGTATTTGTGTTGGATGTGACTGCTTTAAAGCTTTGTAAAACATCCTCAGAGTTGTGCCTCTCTCTTAAATAGGGAAGGTGGCATTTGATCCAGGTCACTGGCAGTCCCCTAAGGTCTTACATGAGTTTAATGGTAAAAAAGCCTTTTATTTTGTTTTAAAGGGTAGTCAGATGGCAGCTGATACTCCCAAGTTTTCCAAATAGAATTAGTATGGATATTGTCAAGCTAAGGGAGGAGCTGCTTCATTGTGGTGAAACAACAGCCTACCTGGGAGCCATCCTGGCACTGATGGGATGGAATGTACTCGTTGTGCCATGTGGGGGTGATAAATGTGAGCTAACTGTGGCTTTTGGAATAGCTTGTTCTAAAAAGCAAGAGCAGAGAGCAGATACCATTTTCTCCCAGAACTGGGCTCTTGATTGCATGTCATGGAATGGTTTGAGTTTGGAAAGGACCTTCAAGCTCCTCCAGCTCCCCCCCCTGCCACGGGCAGGGACCCCTTCCACTGGAGCAGCTTGCTCCAAGCCCCTGGGTCCAACCTGCCCTTGAACACTGCCAGGGATGGGGCAGCCACAGCTTCTCTGGGCACCCTGTGCCAGCGCCTCAGCACCCTCACAGGGAAGAGCTTCTGCCTAAGAGCTCAGCTCAGTCTCCCCTCGGGCAGGTTAAAGCCATTCCCCTTGGCCTGACAAGGAGCAGACATCAGGAATTAGGTGTGACCCGTCCTCAGCTCTCCTCCCGCCCTGTTGGCTGTGGTGACACTCCCCAAGCTGGTACTGAGCTACAGAGGGTGACAGAGCCCTGCAGGCCCTTCGGGGCTGTCCTGGCTCTGCAGCCAGGAGCTGGTTGATAGAACAGACCCCCCGCAGGATGCCACTCATGGCTGGGCTGTGCAGCCAGCAGGTCAGCCCAAGGGTACCTCCTGGCCTAGCAGTGATCAGCCTGCGCCATGTGAGCCGAGATGCTTTAGGTGGTTCTCGTTTTGCCCGTCTGACCATTCCCTGCTGCTCAGATATGTGTGTCCTGGGGAGCATTGATGCTCACAGCTTACTTGGGTTTCCAGAAGCGCTGCATATACATGAGCACAGGAACAGAGGCAGGTCGTGCACTGGAAGTCCCGCTAAGGAGTGGAAGAGCACATTCAAGGGCTGCTCTTGGATCATTAGAATCGGGCAGGAAACATGATGAAGGTTATCAGATGAGGCACATCAAGCCAGACACGGGGTCTGGAAAGATAGAACTTGGAGCAGTGGTGGAGGGAGCATTAGTGAGTGGTGTCCATACACACCTGCGCTGTGCACAGCAGATCTACAAGTCAAACCATGGTCACAGACATGACTTTCACCACTCCCTTCATTGGGCTTTAATGCAGCCAGGTCCCTGGTATAATCATTCCCTGGGACCTTGCAGTGTTAATAAATTCATGAATATTCAAGTAGTGAGGGAAGGAAAAACCTCAATTCTAGATCCTTTTAAATGCTTCCTGCAGAGCAGCCAATAGCATTTTGAGATGCTTTACATCCCAAGTGGGGCAGGTTTTGAAGCCATGCTGTTTGCCAGGGTTTGGGAAATGAAACACAATGGTGTTCCGATTTTGGGGAACAAAAACCGTCGTTAATGGTTTGCAAGTCAGAGAGATGAATCTGGACGTGGTTTTGCTAAGTACGTTTGAACCGAAGAGAGGTCAGAGTAAGTCACACGCATTCCCAGTACTTTTGGCTGCTTAAAATCTTAGCTCTGGTCCCCAGCTGGACAAGGGCCTGTAGGGCCAGGCCAAGGGGAATGGCTTTAACCTGCCCGAGGGGAGACTGAGCTGAGCTCTTCGGCAGAAGCTCTTCCCTGGGAGGGTGCTGAGGCGCTGGCACAGGGTCAAGGCAGGGAGTTGGGACTGGATGAGCTTTAAGGTTCCTTCCAACCCAAACCATTCCATGACTCTATGACTTAAGGTGTGCGTAGGTCCCGTCGGGCTCATCACTGAGGTGATGCCATGTGATTGCCATCAATAATATTGTGAAGTTTATTCTTCCTCCTGCCTTGATCTACTGGTAGTTATGGGAGACTGAGCTGCAGATTGGAAGAGAACTGCATTCACTGTCACACTGCTGACATGCAGGGATAAGGGCAACATCAGTGGGGAAAAGCCTCCAGCTCTCCAGTCCTGTGCCAGTTGTGTCCAGGTTTAAAGCTGCAAACAGTGATGTGTGCACAACACACGGTCTGTGACCCAGTTGTAGGTGATCTTCAAGGGGACTGGTGTCCACTTCACACATTTTAAGTTCTTGGTGGAACGCAGACCCAGTGGTTTTAGTTTGTACCCCATCACAGCAGGGAAACACAGCAGCTCCTGCAGCAGCTCCTCTGCTCATCAGCCACATGTTGGTGCTGGAGAATCACCCAGTGCTCAGTCCTCTGAAGGCTGAACCGAGGCCTCTCTGTGTGGCAGCACTTCGAGGGAGCAGGTGGGGGGGAAGGCAGGGTGCACAAAACTTCCCTTTTGGTGGCCACATGAGAAGTGGAAAGCTGAAGAATAGTTCCTTACTGCCTGGAGGATGTTGGTGAACTTCAGGAGCGCCTCGCTAAACCCTGACTTCTCTTCACTGTAACTTGCACTCTTGTTACAACTCGGAAGAAGACAGGAGTAGGTTGTGTGTGTTCATCTCTAAACTTAATGTGGAGGCTTGGCCCAAGCAGGGGAGTCCTGTGCTCCGCTTGCAGGTGATTGCTGAAGCTGTTGAATCCTTTCTCTCTGCAAAGCTCTTGCAACCTGTTGTAGGCTCACCCAGCCTCTGCCTGTCTCTGCAGACCCCAGACGTGGAGCAGCTGGGCAGGATGGTGGAGCTGGACAGTGACATGGCTGACATCACCCAGGAGCCCCCCCAGGAGCCCCTGCTGGAAGACAACGTCATGGAAGAGCAGGAGGCAGTGCCCGCTTCAGCACACATCGCATCCACCCTGGGCATCAACCCCCACGTGCTGCAGGTGGGTGCCTTGTGACAGCCCCTCTCTGATAAGGGGCTCTTGGTAATGTTTAGCACTGACGGCTCAGTTTGCCTCCCCAGGTACGTACCAGGTAATGTACTCATAGTACAAGCCACCCTTCCAGTGCCTAAAGGGGCTACAAGAAACCTGGAGAGGGGCTTTGGGCAAGGGCCTGTAGGGACAGGACAAAGGGAATGGCTTGAACCTGCCCGAGGGGAGATTGAGATTAGATTAGACATGGGGGTTGGAACTAGATGAGTTTTCTTTCAAACCATTCTGTGCTGAAGCTTTTCGTATCTACAAAGGCTTACCACAAACACAGAAGCCTAATATGTGAGTGGTAATCATAGAATCATGGAATGGTTCCGGTTGGAAGGGACCTTAAAGCCATGGGCATGGAATGCAAAAATTAGACTCATCTGAAAGGCAGAATTCTGAGGGGTGGGATAAGCTGAACTGATCCCTACATAGGATGCCTTGGGCCCAGTTGGTGGGAAATGGGAATGGGAGGTGGGAAATTACCACAAGGTAATGGGAGAGCTGGTCTTGATTGGTGTTACTGTTTGGTGGAAGGGTTGTACCTTCAACACCTATGGGCTTCTGCTGGTTACTTAAATTTGTAAGGAAAAACCAGTCCTGAAGTTTTTAAGCTGATAAACAAGTAGAGCAGAGAGCTGAGGAAACAGGATTATTCTGGGACTTCGCACCCATCCCTCCCCAGGCCAGTGACACTGATGTAAGCAGTTGGTTGTCAGAGATCCTCATCCCCTGAAGCTCACTCCTGCCTCCGCTGTCACTGGGACTCCTCGTAGCATGTGGAGGTTGTCTGGTCATGTGCAGCTGTACAGGTGGTTTTGGTGGGGAAGGAGCTGAGCGGATCAGCTGCTGCTGCGAGTGAGCGCTGACATGCAGCCCTGACTTGCCACCTCTGCAGATCATGAAAGCTTCCCTGCTCACTGATGAAGATGACCTGGATTTGATCCTGGATCATCATCCTGGGAAGCAGCCCGTGAAAACGGATTCTTCTCAAGAGATCTGCTCCCCGAGGCTCCCAATCTCAAAATCCCATAGACAGAAAAGATACTCAGGTACTGTGAGAAACCACCTGTTGTCTGAAGAAAGAGGTTTTGGTTCTGATACTAACCAAGTCCTACCACTGGCTGAGCACAGGGCAGAGCTGTGGTGGGTCAGCTCTGGCCAGCAGCCTGTTGCCCATCCAGCCACACTCTCCCTCCTCCTCTTCAATAGGATGGGGGAGAAAATGGGATGAGAAAAGCTCATGGGTTGAGATGAAGACAGGGAGATGCTTCCTCTTGTGACAGCACCCGGGAATCAGACTTGGCTTATGTTAAATGAATGTGTTGTCAGTTAAAATAGGTTTGGGTAGTGAGAAACGGAGACAAACTGGAGCAACACTTCTGTACTTCATTATGGGGGTGGTGGGCACTGGCACAGGGTGCCCAGGAAGCTGTGGCTGCCCCATCCCTGGCAGTGCTCAAGGCCAGGTTGGACACAGGGGCTCCTAGTAGAGGTCATTGGAACCAGGTGGTCTTTAAGGTCCCTCGCAGCCCAACCCATCCCACGATTCCATGAACGTACAGCACCCTGTTCATGTTCTCCCTTCTCCCTTCCAGTCGGTGGGCTGCTGCAGTCCAAATTCGCCACTGTGATTTCCCAGTCCCCCAGTGCTGCTGGGCAGGACCTCAAGGGGCCGCAAGCTCCGGGCAGTCCCGCTCCCGCTGCCCTCTGGTCGATGACGTCTCCGCTGAAGCCGGTGTTCTCCGTCCCGCCGGCAGTGCCCGAGGTGCCCATGAGAACAGTGGGGGTGCGCAGGCAGCAGGGCCTCGTGCCCCTCGAGGCGTCCATCACCCACGGGAAAGGGAAGCTGCTCATGGACATGGCACTCTTCATGGGCCGCTCGTTTCGCGTTGGCTGGGGACCCAACTGGACCCTCGTCAACTGTGGAGATCAGTTGAGTGCATCGGGTGACGCGGAAGATCTTCAGCGCGACTCGGTGGAGTATGGATTCCTGCCGACTCCCGTCGCTCCCAAGCCGTGAGTAGCAGTTTCCCTTGGCATGGCTCTGACATTCTCTCTCTTTGCGTTTGAAAGAACCCTGGTTGTAGGTCCGTATCCCTTCAGAAGTGGTGCAAGACCACACTGGCCACGGAGGTATCTGTCAGGCTGCTACTTTACCAAGCTCTCAATCTCAAAGACCTGCAGTATTGTAGTAAGAGCAGTTAGGTTCTTACCAATAACGCTGTCATTGTGCTGAAGGTTAAAGAGAGCTCAGAATTGTTGTCAGGAAGCTTTAATCTGCTCTTGAGCCTCCCTGAGGATATCTGATCTACCCAAGGAATTTCTTGTTCAGCCTTCCTTGGGTGTCTTCAGTTCTGCTTTTGTGCAAAGCAGAGTACAGAGCTTCCCGGGGCTGTGTGACTCCATCCCTAACCGTGACCGGAGCATAGCTGGATGTTCTGCACCTGCAGTCCTCCAAAAACCTTGTTTGGATGCTCTCCAGCAGATGTGATGTGCTGAGAGAAGGAGGTGCCCTCCCAGAATGCTCTGGCTGTGATAAGGTGTGCTGCTGCCTTTGGAGAGCTTCAGGCACAGAGTTCAGTGAGGTTTGATGGGCAGAGGCTGGTTCTAAGTCCTAGGCTGTACCCAGGATTTTCATAGCTGGCTGTTGAACTTGGATCAGGTCTTTGTCCTTATGCTCCAGCTGGGAGAAGCTGCACAGTGCAGCAGCTCTGTGGTGGAGCAGTTCACATGGATGGAGAACAATTCCGAACGTTACTGCCTGGTTTTATCTCCTTTCCTCCTCCAGACTCTCGGAATCCTCTTTCAAGGTTCACGTGGAGAAGCTGAGCTTGGCACAACGGACGATGGACAGAGAAAACCAACTGTATCTCATCCCTCTGGAGATAAAGCTCAAACACAGCACTGTCCACATGGATGAGCACTGCCCTCTTCTAGCGCCTAACCCAGGAGTTTCTGCTATCCATGACTATGCTGACTGGGTCAGGAAAGCATCTGAGGATCCTGCTGTGACTGAAGGTGAGGCTGGAGTCTGGAAAACTGTCCAGGTCAGATTGATTTCAGGCTGAGAGAGCTGGGCTGGGTCAGCCTGGAGAAGAGAAGGCTCCTTAATGGGAGACCTTAAGAGAGCTCCAGTGCCTAAAGGGGCTCCAGGAAAGCTGGAGAGGGGCTTGGGACAAGGGCCTGTAGGGACAGGCCAAGGGGAATGGCTTGAACCTGTCCGAGGGGAGACTGAGCTGAGCTCTTAGGCAGAAGCTCTTCCCTGGGAGGGTGCTGAGGCGCTGGCACAGGGTGCCCAGAGAAGCTGTGGCTGCCCCATCCCTGGCAGTGTTCAAGGCCAGGTTGGACACAGGGGCTTGGAGCAAGCTGCTCTATGGAAGGGGTCCCTGCCCGTGGCAGGGGTTGGAGCTGGAGGAGCTTTAAGCTCCTTTCATCCCAAACCATTCCATGACTTCAGGTTTCATCTGTGCAGTGAGATGTGAATAAAACAGGGAAATGGGCTGTGCCAGCGTTCCTTTGGAAAGCCCAAACGTGGTTGGTTCCATCTGGGGAGCTACCTGACTCCCTGCATGCACTCCCAACAGTAGGATGCTCCCTCTGGATATGCTGCGAGCTTCTGCTCATGACCTTAGCGTCATTCCTAGGTGCTCTTCCTTGAGCCTTCGCTCCTGACCGAGTAACTCTGTCTGACAGCTACTGTGAAGCACTGGTGCTTGGCGTGGACGCTGTGCGAAGCGCTCTGGGGGAAGCTGAAGGAGCTGGAGGCCAGCTTGGAGGAGCCCAGGCAGTACGTGCTGGCGCTGGAGCGCAGGAGGGCCTTCTCCCGCTGGCTGTCGGCCACGGCGGCCGCGCGCATCGAGGAGGAGGTGGCCGTGTCCCGGCACGGGAACCCCGTGGAGGCCGTCTTCAGCTGCCTCACCGGCAGGAGGATCGGGGAGGCCTGCAGGCTGGCCCAGCAGTCAGGTGAGGCGCCGCGGTGCCTGCTCCGTGCCGGACGGTGCTCTGGGTTAAACGCAGCCGCTGACTCGGCACCACGCGGCTGCTCGAGGGGGACGGACAGCATTTAAATCCCACAGGTTGACACAAAACCGGCTTGATCCCTAAAGGACAATATAACACTACTGCTAATAATAATGATAAAGGAAAGCACTGGAGACCTCAGAGCAGCTTCCTGTGTCTGAAGGGGGCTACAAGGATACCCGGGAGAGACTCTTCACCAGGGACTGTAGTGATAGGACAAGGGGTGATGGGTTCAAACTGAAACAGGGGAAGTTAGGTCAGATAGAAAGCAGAAGCTCTTCCCTGGGAGGGTGCTGAGGCGCTGGCACAGGGTGCCCAGAGAAGCTGTGGCTGCCCCATCCCTGGCAGTGTTCAAGGCCAGGCTGGACACAGGGGCTTGAAGCAAGCTGCTCCAGTGGAAGGGCAGGGGGTTAGAATGGGGTGATCTTAAGCTCCCTTCCCAACCCAGATCATTCCATGCTTCTATGTTTTTCAGAGCTTAATGGCTAGTTTAAGCTTGGTCTTCTGTGTTGGCTCACATCTTTGAAGTTCTCCATTTCTCTCCTCTGAGGAATCTGTCCATCCCGTTTTGTCTTCTCCCTTCACCCCCGTTTAGGGGGGTTATTTCACAGCAAATTGTGCACACACACCAGTTGGGCTGATCCAAGTGCCCCACAGCTCACAGGGGTAGCTGGGGCACTGGTGGGTGGAGGATCTGCCTGAGGTGCTGCTGTGTCCCATTGCAGATGACCACAGGCTGGCTCTGCTCCTGTCCCAGCTGGCTGGGAGCCAGCCTGTGCGGGACCTGCTCACCATGCAGCTGGTGGACTGGCACAGGCTGCAGGCAGACTGCTTCATCCAGGAGGAGAGGCTCCGGATCTTCGCCCTGCTGGCAGGAAAGCCTGTGAGTCCTGTGTCTCTTCTCTTCTTGACTTCCCCTTCTTGGCAGCAGCACTTTCACACTGCAGCACACGACCACAGTGCGTGGTACGCAGTAGGAGAGGAGGACAAGGTGGTGGTGGGTTTTCTGTTAGTGTGATCTTAGTGTTGCCCGCCTGGTTGGGGCGATCCCATGCACAGACACAGGCTGGGGAAAGAGGGGATGGAGCCTGAGGAGAAGGACTTGGGGTGTTGGGTGAGGAGAAACTCCCCATGATCTGGCTGCAGTGTGTGCTTGAGCCCAGAACCCGCCATGTGCTGGGCTGCACCCCCAGAGTGTGAGCAGCAGCTCAGGGAGGAGATCCTGCCCCTCTGCTGTGCTCTAGGGAGACCTTAGAGCAGCTCCAGTGCCTAAAGGGGCTGCAGGAAACGTGGGGAGAGGCTTTGCCCGACCTGAGTGCTTTGTCTCTTCAGGTGTGGCAGTTATCAGAGAGAATCAATATCAATGTGTGCTCGCTGCTGGACTGGAAGCGCTGCGTGGCCGTGCACCTCTGGTACCTGCTTCCTCCAACAGCTTCTATTTCCCAGGCACTTGCCATGTACGAGTTGGCCTTTCAGGTAGGTCAGTTGTTCCTTGGCGTGAGGAGATCTTACTCAGTCCCGGTGACTGCTGCTGCACTGAGACTTCTGTGAGCAGTCAGGTATCCCTGTGGAAGTGCTGAGTGTGGAGTTCACTGTGTATGGGTTCGTTATTTCAGTTGTCAGAGCCCTTCACCAGCTCTGTGATGAGTTGTTGCAGCAGTGCACTCAAATGAATGTTCTTTTCAAAGGGAATAAAGCCCTAGGGTTGAACCTGTTGGTAATTCTGGTCACTTGAGGAGCTCGGCACTGCTGCTCAGGTGGTAGCAATGCATTTTAAGTGCATCTTCCACTGATTGAGTGTTCCCAGGTATTTGACAGCTACCCCAATCTAGGAAGATGGGAAGTGGCCAGCAGCAGGAGCTGTCTGAGCCAGGTACCAGGCAGTTT
Organism: Pezoporus wallicus; assembly: GCF_028554395.1. Lineage (NCBI taxonomy): Eukaryota > Metazoa > Chordata > Aves > Psittaciformes > Psittacidae > Pezoporus > Pezoporus wallicus. Next base: position 63,325 of record NW_026642532.1, read on the forward strand.
TCCCACTGGGATGTTTAATACTCAGCTGTCTGACTTGTCGGATGGTCTTTGAACCATCCACCCCATTTGTTTCACTGGGTGTTTTACAGCAGACAGAAGGCGAGCTGCAGGCAGCGAGTGGCTGATGCATTATGCAGAGGCTGGTTGGTGCTGCAGAGCTGTCAGCCTCTGGGTACAGGCAGACAAAGGGCTCTGTGGCAAAAAGTGTTTAATCATTTAACTAAAGATCCTTCAGCCTCCATCTGTGTGCTTAACAATGGCCCAGCATCAAGTGTAGTAACTCCTAATGGGTGCATGCTCAGTGCTGCAGGACTCTATTGAGGAGAAGCTCCCCATGACCTGGCAGCGTGTGCTTGAGCCCATCATTAATGCAGAACACTGTAACCTCTGCTCTGGAGCCAGGCTGAGAGAGCTGGGTCAGCCTGGAGAAGGGAAGGCTCCTGAAGGGGAGACCTGAGAGCAGCTCCAGTGCCTAAAGGGGCTGCAGGAAAGCTGGAGAGGGGCTTGGGACAGGCCAAGGGGAATGGAGGCTGCTGAGCTGTGTGGAATGCAGGATGCAGTTTGTTCAGGGTTAGCTTTAACTGACTGTTAAAACTGGTTCTCTAGAACACATCAGAGTGTGAAAAATACGCCTGCTGCCCTCTGCCTCCCTACCTGGAGGATTCTGGCTGTGTCATAGAGGAAGATGACAACACAGGAAGGCCTCTGAGGGACGTCTGCTTCCACTTATTAAAGCTCTACAGTGACAGGTAAAGAGTCCCAAAGCTTCTATAGAAAGATCTTGGATCAGTGAATGACCTGAATTCCCAGACCAGGGGTCTGAAATCAGCCTCAGCACTTAGTGAACTGCTCCAGCAGTCAAACCCTGCCCCGTGTGTAGACCCTTAAAGCACACGGTGATGCTGTTGCTGCTGGTGGTGGTATCACTGATGAAATTGGAGCTCTGGAGCGTGGCTGTGGGGAGTTCTTGTGTGTTGTCTGTGTCTTGAGGAGTGCAGTGGCCCTGCTTTGTCACAGCAGCCTTTTTGAAGGCCTTGAAAAACCTGCAGGAGGGTTTAAACCATGGCAATCACGTACTAAAGGAAAGGTGGTGACAGGCTGGGTGCAGACTCAGAAAAGCAAAAGGATTTTAACAGTTACTCTTATCTTTTTGTTATTTTATTATCTAAAATCAAAGCACTCCCACACACACACCCTGTAAATCACATCTGTGGAATAACTGGAGGTGGGTGGAGGGAAGGAGCTGAGCAGCACCAGGCTCTGACTGTGTGCACAGCAAGCTGTTCATGCTGCATGTTTTCCCTGCAGACACTACGACCTTGACCAGCTGCTGGATCCCAGGAGTATCACATCCGACCCCCTGGACTGTCGCCTGAGCTGGCACCTCTGGGAAGTGCTCAGGGCCCTGAACTACACCCACCTGAGCCAGCAGAGCCAGGGGGTGCTGAACACCAGCTACGCTGCCCAGCTCGAGAGCGAAGGCCTCTGGGAATGGGCTGTTTTCATCCTGCTGCACGAGCCCAAGACACAGTGAGTGAAGAGCCTGTTCTGCCTCTTGCCTTCAGAGTAACAGTGGAGTCTGTTCCGTTTGTGCCCTTTTCCATTGCCAGTGAGTGTAACACTCTGCTGCTGCCTCCCTCAGTCATAGAGCCATTGAATCAACAGGGTTGGAAAAGACCTACAAGGTCCCTGAGTCCAACTGCTCCCAGCACTGCCAAGGCCACCACTGCCCCATGGCACTGAGGCCTCATCTCCACGGGGTGTGAACCCTTGCAGGGCCGGTGCCTGCAGCCCTGCCCTGGGCAGCCTGTTCCAATGCCTGAGCACCCTCTGGGGCAGGAATTGTTCCTCAGCTCCATCTAAACCTGCCCTGGTGCAGCTTGAGGCCGTTTCCTCTTGTCCCGTCTTGTCCCTTGTTCCTTGGGAGCAGAGCCCAGCCCCTCCTGGCTCCATCCTCCTCTCAGGCACTTGTAGGCAGCCATCAGGTCCCCCTGAGCCTTCTCTTCTCCCCACTGAACCCCCCAGGTCCCTCAGCCCTTCCCCATCACACTTGGGCTCCAGGCCCTGCACCAGCTCCATTCCCTTCCCTGGCCCCGCTCCAGCACCTCAAGGTCTCTCTCGTAGCGAGGTCCCTAGCGCTGAGCGCGGTCCATTGGAGCCTGTCTCTGGTGTGACGGGGGTGCTGTAGGGATGACACCTTTGTCTCTCCCCAGCATCCGGGAGAGGGCCGTGCGGGAGCTGCTGACCCGGCACTGCGTGCTCAGCGAGACCCCCGAGTCCTGGGCCAAGGAGGCGTTCCTGACGCAGAGGCTCTGCGTCCCCCCGCAGTGGATTCACGAGGCGAAGGCAGTCCGGGCGCGGATGGAGGGCGACAAGCATAGGGAAGCCCTCTTCTTGTTCAAGGCTGGCCACTGGAACCAGTGTCACAAGCTGGTTGTCAGGCACTTGGCCTCAGGTGGGTCTGCTCTGCTCTTCATTCTGCCTCTGGAGCAGGGCACACAAACACAGGAGGGGCAGAATCCTCGGGTGCTGAGGACCAGGAAGGGGTAGGGCTGTGCTCATCATTAGTGCTTGGCTGTGTCAGAATAGCTCTCTCTCTGATACCTGGCTGTAAATGGAGTATTTCTGGCCATGGCTGATGCTGTCAGGGAGTCACCAGACTGCCCGAGAATGTTGTCCTTTGCTTGCTTTGTCTGCTTCTGACATGTAAGAAGCCCTTTTGCTCCATTCCTCACACTCTTGTTCTCCTCAGATGCTATCATCAATGAGAACTACAAGTACCTGAAGGGATTCCTGGAGGATCTTGCCCCTCCAGAACGCAGTGCCCTCATCCAGGACTGGGAGATGGCAGGACTGGTCTACCTGGATTACATCCGTGTCATTGAGATGCTGGACAGGATTCAACAGGTAACAGATGAAAACACTTGGATTGGTTTCTTCCCTCAGTTTGGAAGCTCCTGTGGAGTTCTGCTTTTAGAATAACCTTTTCCTCGCTGTCAGTGTTAATGTTGGCGTCACCCTTCAAACAGCACATGGTGCATGTCTGAAAACGGGGAGGTCTGGAAGGTCCTGTTGAAATAAGATAGAGGGTGGATTGGAGCAGCATGGTCTAGTGGAAGGTAACATAGACAACCAAGTTACTATAAATTACTTGTGCAGTGATTTAGGGGTAAAACCTTTATGTAATCCCAGACCATAAGTTACAGAATCATAGAATAGTGAGAAGTTGGGCAGCTCGTGCTGAGCTGCCAGGCTGGGGGCTCGTGGTGCTGCTCGAGGACAGGGTCTGGCAGGTCAGGGCGGCTCAAGGGCAGATTTGGGCTCTGTTTGTGTCAGTTCTGAGCTTCGCCCTGGAGCCGGCCCTGGCAGCAGGGGATGGGTGAGGAGCATGACCCTGTCCTGTGCTGTCCCGTCCTTCCCTCCTCCTCAGCAGAGGGTACCGGGAGACGGAGCCACTCAGGGTGCCCAGAGGGGTTCGGGTTCTCCAGGACCAACCCTGGGACCATCTCCAGGACCAAGTCCGTGCAGGAGCCCCCGTCCTTCCTCCTGCTCCAGCCGAGCAGGGCTGAGGCTCTGGTCCCAGCCCCTCAGTGCAGTTTCCAGCAGTGCTGCTGGAGGGTGCGGGACAGGAATCGGTCTTGCAAAAGCCTCGGTGCTGGGGCTGGTGTCGCAAGTGCCTCTGTGCGAGGGCAGGAGGGTGCTGAGGAACCGGGCCGAGATGGGGAAGTGCAGGCGGGTTCCAGCTGCAGGGTGGCAAATGGTGAGAGAAGGGAAGATGAAGCTGTGCAGGAGGGGAGGCGGGAGGAAGGCTCCGAGGAGGAGGGGAAGGAAGGGGAGAGCTGGGGGAGAAGGGGAACTGGAGGCAGAGAGAGGGCAGCTCTGGGCTGGAGGCAGCAGCCGGGGCCTCGGTGCCTGCCAGGGCTGGTGTGGGGTTGTCCTCTCTGGGGCCATGGGCTGCTCCCCCCTCACACCCCTCCTGCCCCAGCTGCCTCCTGAGGGCACGGAGGGCGCAGCGGAGCAGAGCGGTTTCACTTCTGGTTTGCAGCCGTGTTTGCCCCTGGCCCAGCCCCGCTGTCCTGTGGGGCTGAGGGACGTGTGTGCATGGACCGGCTGCTGCAGCCCCCAGTGCAGCCGGGTCCTGCTGGGCTTGTCCTGCAGCAGGCACAGAGGCAGCGGTGCCGCTTGGTGTGAGCCCAGCCCCCTGCTCGCTGCGCTGCTGCTCCTGCCCCTCAGTGCTGGTTAAGGCAGTTCTGGGGCAACACCACCGGAGGGACCCGGAGCTGTTGGAGCGAGGCCAGAGGTGGGCACGGAGCTGCTACGAGGGCTGGAGCAGCTCTGCTCTGGAGCCAGGCTGAGAGAGCTGGGCTGGGGCAGCCTGGAGAAGAGAAGGCTCCTGAAGGGGAGACCTGAGAGCAGCTCCAGTGCCTGAAGGGGATGCAGGAAAGCTGGAGAGGGGCTTGGAGCAAGCTGCTCCAGTGGGAGGTGTCCCTGCCCGTGGCAGGGGGTTGGGACAGGAGCAAGCTTTAAGGTCCCTTTAACTCAAACCATTCTGTGATTCTAAGATGTGGCTCTGTCCTGCACCTGTGCTCTGTGTAGGGAGATGTGGGGTAAGTGAAAAGGAATGGCACTCGCTGTTAGCTGCTTCGTGGGGAACCTGCCTGTGAGTCCCCTCATGCAGTTCAAGGCTTCCCATTTCCCAGCTTCAGGTGTTGCCCTCACGCAGGTTATGTCTGCTGTTGGATGGATCTGCCCGAGTGTGCTCAGTGTTGCTGCTTGAGGGGCTTTGGCTGACTCAGAGCCTGACTCTTGTGCTTGCTTTTCAGCTGGATTGTTCCACCTATGAGCTGGAGAGGTTACACACCAAAGTGACATCGCTGTGCAACAGGATAGAGCAGATCCAGTGCCACAGTGCCAAGGACCGCCTGGCTCAGTCAGGTACAGTGAGACCCCCCCACCCCTGCATTGCCTTCAGCTCTGGGGCAACAGCACAAGGGGTACAGGGAGTCCAGAGGAGGGCACGGAGCTGCTGCGAGGGCTGGAGCAGCTCTGCCCTGGAGCCAGGCTGAGAGAGCTGGGCTGGGGCAGCCTGGAGGAGAGAAGGCTCCTGAAGGGGAGACCTGAGAGCAGCTCCAGTGCCTGAAGGGGCTGCAGGAAACCTGGAGAGGGGCTTGGGACAAGGGATGTAGGGCCAGGCCAAGGGGAATGGCTTGAACCTGCCCGAGGGGAGACTGAGCTGAGCTCTTAGGCAGAAGCTCTTCCCTGGGAGGGTGCTGAGGCGCTGGCACAGGGTGCCCAGAGAAGCTGTGGCTGCCCCATCCCTGGCAGTGCTCAAGGCCAGGTTGGACACAGGGGCTTGGAGCAAGCTGCTCTATGGAAGGGGTCCCTGCCCGGGGCAGGGGTTGGAGCTGGGGGAGCTTTAAGGTCCCTTCCAACCCAAACCATTCCCTGATTCTGAGGAATGAGGCCCTGTTCCCCTTGGAGGAGCTCTGCCTGGGTGGAGGTGTCGCTGCTGGCACCTGGAGCCCATGGCAGCTCCTCTCCTCTCCTCCCGTTGCAGACATGGCCAAGCGCATCGCCAACCTGCTGCGCGTGGTGCTGGGGCTGCAGCACGCCCCGGAGCCCGTGTGTGAGCCCGCGGCCGAGCTGCAGCGCGTGCCCCTGCGCCTGCTGGCCCCACACATCGGCCGCCTGCCCATGCCCGAGGACTACGCCTTGGAGGAGCTGCGCAGCCTCACGCAGTCCTACCTGCGGGAGCTGACGGTCGGCACGCACTGAGCCCCCCCCCGGACACTCGTTTTGTACCACTCGTTCCCCTTCCCCTCGGCGCAGGTTTTGTCCATAAAGGTCTCCAACAGCTTTAGCCCTGGGTAACGCAGCAGTCTTTGTCCCCGGGGCGCGCTGGGGCCGGGCGCCCCTCGCAGGCTGCTCCCCAGCCGCACACCACGCTCCTGGCACCGGGAGCGCTCCCTGCTGAGCCTCGTTGTCCCTGCGGAGGGGGCACGGCGGTGGCTTCATCCTCTGGCCAGTCCTGGGGCAGCGCAGAGCATGGGAAGCAGCTCTGGGGCAGTTTCCCGTGGTGGGGCTGCGCTGGGGAAATCCACGAACCTTCAGCACTGGCCATGGCTGAGCTTGAGGCAGGGTTTTGGGTTAGGGGGTTGCTGCTGGGGGGTGAGGGGAGAAGAAACCTCACTCAGAACTGTCTTCTGCATCCTCATGTGAAGGGGGAGGCTGGAACAAGTTCATCCATCCCCCAGCTGCCTCCCTGGCTCCCGAGCAGGGAGCTGGCGTGAGCTCTGTGAGGCTTCTCCCCATCACCACCTTCAGGCTGCTGCTGGGACAGAGCCCGTTCTGCCCCAGGCCCTCCGAGGCTCCGACTGCCTGCGGGGCCAGAGCTGGTGTCACCGAGTGGAGCCACCATCGGCACAAGCCCATCCCGTGCTCCGGTGTGCGCTGTCCCTGCTCCTGCTGTGTCCTGAACCCCACTTAACTCTTGCAAGAAGGAAAAGCAGCTCCTCCAGGGCCTGCTCCCGGGTCCGCTCCCGTGTCGGGGTGGCTGCAGCACCTCCTGTGGGGAGCAGCAGCTTCCACTGCCTGGAGCTCTCCCCTGGCTCCGGAGGTCTTCGTGCATGAGGGTTATGTAAAGGTTTTTATTGAAGAATTATAAATAAATGCTCTAGATTATTTTCCTGTCTTTTTGAAAACAATAAATAAAATGTTTATAGAATTCCCACCGTTTCCTTTGCTTTTCCAGCCCGTTTCAGTGTTGGAGCCGGGAGGAGCAGCAGGAATTAGGGTGTGATCATGGAGTCCTTTAGGATGAAGGAACCTCAAAGCTCCTCCATTCCCAACCCCTGCCACGGGCAGGGACCCCTTCCATAGAGCAGCTTGCTCCAAGCCCCTGTGTCCAACCTGGCCTTGAGCACTGCCAGGGATGGGGCAGCCCCAGTTTAAGTCCCTTCAACCCGAACTGCTCTGGGATCCTGTACTGAGGAGGAGGCTCTGGGCTGGGCTCTGCCGGTGCTGGGAGCCCGGTGCTGGGAGCCCGGTGCTGCTGCCTTTGCCTCCTGCCGTTACCGCAGCCCTGTCCCTCCGGTGCAGCGGCTCCCGCCGGGCCCGGGGATGAATAATTCACTGCCTGGAAACCGAGCCTCCGGCCTTAAAACCGATCCCGGTGCTCGGCATCTGCCGCCGGGAGCCGGGTGGGAGCGGAGCCAGGGCAGGGCTGGCGCCCGGGGGATGCTCCGGCACCGCCGCGGCAGGGACCGCGCTGCCGCTTGTGCTGCACCCCCTGGGTCCCATCCCGTACCCTGGAGCGCTGCTCCCACAGATGGGAATCACCCCTTTTCCCTTCCCTCGCTCCTTCCCTGCGGCCGGAGGACCGGGCGCCCCTCGCCGTGCGCTGCGCTCCCTCCAGCCCAGGCGCGCAGCATCCCCCCTCGGCTCTCCCCACCGCTGCTGCCTCGGTGGCTTCCAGCGCCCCAGCGTCTCCCTTTGAGCCCCGAATTCCCGTTTCCAGCTGCCCCTGCGCCAGGACCGCGGGAAGCGGCCCCTTCCCCGCACCAGGGGCCCCAAGGCGCCGGTTTCCAGCCCCCGAGGCTGCGGCCTGGGGCTGCAGAAGCCCCGGGCGGGAGGATCCAGCTCCCCCCTGCGCGCTCCTTGTCACCGGGTCCCGGTCCCGGTCCCGGTCCCGAGCTGCCCGCGGCGGTGCTGCCCTGCGGCGGGGGCGAGCGCTCCCGGTCCCCCCGGGACCTCCCGGCGCAGGCAGCGCCAGAGCGCTCCAGCCCCGGCGCCGTCGCAGCCCCTGCGGGCCCCACAGAGGGACCGGGGTCCCCCCCATCGCCCCGCGGCTCCCCCCTCCGTGCCTGACGTCACCGGCAGCAGCGCCCGTGTCCCCCCGCGCTCGGGATGGAGCGGCCGCTGCTCGCGCTCTGCCTCGCCGCCTGCCTCCTGGCCCCGGGTAAGCGAGGGCGCTGCCCCCCCCCAGCACAAGGGGGGCCGGGGGGGGTGCGAGGGGCTCGGGCTGGCCCCGGGTCCCGGTGGTCCCTGGGGCCGGCGGCGCCCGCGGCCGCTCCATCCCCGCTGTGCATCCCCGCAGGCGGCCGCGGGGCCCCGGGCAGGGTCGCCCAGAAGCTGCTCCACGACCTCTTCGCCAACTACTCCAGCGCCCTGCGGCCCGTGGAGGACACGGAGCGGGCGCTCAACGTCACCCTCCAGGTCACCCTGTCCCAGATCATCGACATGGTGAGAGGCGCGGGGCCACGGCACCGCCGGCGCCTCCCCTGCTCCGCACTGAACCCCCCAGCTCCCTCAGCCCTTCCCCATCACGCTTGGGCTCCAGGCCCTGCTCCAGCTCCGCTGCCCTGCCCTGGCCCCGCTCCAGCCCCTCAATGCCTCTTGCAGTGAGGGGGCCAGAGCTGAGCACGGGATCCGCGGTGCGGCCTCACCAGTGCCCAGCGCAGGGACCCCTTGGAGCCAGCTCAGAGCTCCCCAGTGCCCCCAGAGCAGCACAACCCCGGGGTCCCAGCCAGCCTAAGGCCAGGTTGGACACAGGGGCTTGGAGCAAGCTGCTCTATGGAAGGGGTCCCTGCCCTCCCTGGAGGAGCTTTAAGCTCCCTTCATCCCAAAGCATCCCATGACCCCATGACTGTTGCAGAAGGCACCGACCAGGCTGGGTGCTGAGGGGGGTTGTGGGTGACAACGGGGGCCATCCCCTGTGCCCAGCCCTGTGCCCCCCACAGGACGAGAGGAACCAGGTCCTCACCTCGTACCTGTGGGTGCGCCAGGCCTGGCTGGACGCTCACCTCACGTGGGACAAGGATGCCTATGGCGGCATCGACAGCATCCGCATCCCCAGCAGCTACGTGTGGCGGCCGGACATCATCCTCTACAACAAGTGGGTCACGGGGCCCCCCCTTCACTGCTCCTGGAGCCGGGGGGCTCAGAATGGGGCTGGGGAGGCTGATGGGTGTCACCAACCCTGGGGCTGTTGTGGGGTGGGAGCAGGGGGGTCTGGGGTGGGTGATGGAGGGAGGCGGTCACCGCAACCGGGGGCTGGCACCGAACCCCGCGCTGGGGGTGATGTGGGGCTGGGACACTGCACTGAGGAGGATCCGAGCCCCACTTGGGGCCCCACGTCCGTCCCCCCAGCGCCGACGACCGCTTCGGCGGCTCGATGGAGACCAACGTGGTGCTGCGCTCGGACGGGCTCATCCTGTGGGACGCGCCCGCCATCACCAAGAGCTCCTGCAAGGTGGACGTCTCCTACTTCCCCTTCGACGGGCAGCGCTGCCGCCTCACCTTCGGCTCCTGGACCTACAACGGGAACCAGATCGACCTCCGGAACCGGCTGGATGCCGGCGACCTGACGGACTTCGTGGAGAACGTGGAGTGGGAGGTGCTGGGGATGCCGGCCACGAGGAACGTGGTCACCTACGGCTGCTGCTCCGAGCCCTACCCCGACGTCACCTACACCCTCCTGCTGCGCCGCCGCGCCTCCTTCTACGTCTTCAACCTGCTCCTGCCCTGCCTCATGGTCTCCTTCCTGGCCCCGCTCAGCTTCTACCTGCCCGCAGACTCGGGCGAGAAGGTGTCGCTGGGGGTGACGGTGCTGCTGGCGCTCACCGTGTTCCAGCTCCTGGTGGCGGAGAGCATGCCCCCATCGGAGAGCGTCCCGCTCATCGGTGAGCGCCCGGCACCATCCCACGGCAGTGGAAAGGGCGGCGGCGGGGGGGGGGTTGCGGTGCGGTTCTGGTGTCCTCAACACCAGAGGGACCTGGAGCTGTTGGGGTGAGGCCATGGAGCTGCTGCGAGGGCTGGAGCAGCTCTGCTCTGGAGCCAGGCTGAGAGAGCTGGGCTGGGGCAGCCTGGAGAAGAGAAGGCTCCTGAAGGGGAGACCTGAGAGCAGCTCCAGTGCCTGAAGGGGCTGCAGGAAAGCTGGAGAGGGGCTTGGGACAAGGGATGTAGGGCCAGGCCAAGGGGAATGGCTTTAACCTGCCCAAGGGGAGACTGAGCTGAGCTCTTAGGCAGAAGCTCTTCCCTGGGAGGGTGCTGAGGCGCTGGCACAGGGTGCCCAGAGAAGCTGTGGCTGCCCCATCCCTGGCAGTGCTCAAGGCCAGGTTGGACACAGGGGCTTGGAGCAAGCTGCTCTATGGAAGGGGTCCCTGCCCGGGGCAGGGGCTGGAGCTGGAGGAGCTTTAGGGTCCCTTCAGCCCAAACCAGGCTGGGGCTCTGTCATTCCACAATCCTATGGCTCTGTGATGGGGGTGCAGGTGTCAGCCCCTCACTGTGGCCTCACCTCATGGAACCATAGAGCCATGGACTGGGCCAGGTTGGAAAAGCTGCTCGAGCTCCCGCAGTGCAACCGCTCCCCGCCCTGCCAAGGCCGCCACTGCCCCATGGCACTGAGGCCTCGGCCCCATGGGGTGTGAACGCCGCCTCCATCCCTGCCCCGCCCCGTTTCCCCGCAGGCAAGTACTACATCGCCACCATGACCATGATCGCGGCCTCCACGGCGCTCACCATCCTCATCATGAACGTTCACCACTGCGGGCCGGGGGCTCGCCCGGTGCCGCGCTGGGCTCAGCGCCTCATCCTGCGGCACCTGGCGCGGCTCTGCGGGCTGGGGGGCGGCTGCCGGGGCCCGCGGCGGGCTCCGGGCCCGGGGGATGCTCGCGGGGAGCTGGGGGCCAGCCCCGGGCCGTGCCCCCGGCAGCGCTGCCTCTGCCACCACCGCGCCGTCCTGGACCACGTCGCCTACATCGCGGGGTGCTTCCGCCGGCACCGCGCCGCGCAGCGCCGCAGCGGGGAGTGGAAGAGGGTGGCCAAGGTGCTGGACCGGTTCTTCATGTGGGTCTTCTTCCTCATGGTGCTGCTCATGAGCCTGCTGGTGCTGGGCAAGGCTGCCTGAGGGACCCAGCGCCCCGGTGCACCCCCGACCACGGCTCCCCACCGGTGGGGCCGGCTCTGGGTGCGCCATGAGGGCGGATGGTGCTGAGCACCCCCCCGTGTCTCCTATGAAGGTGCAGGGTGAGAGCTTCACCGGTGCTGGGCAGGAGGAGCCCAACAGTGGGACCCCAACCAGTGCCTGCTGCAGGCAGGAGGGCTCCCAGACCCCCGGGTGGCTGCATCCCCATTGCACCCCCACTGCAGCCCCATTGCACCACATTACGCTCCCACTGCATGCTATTGCACCCCATTGCACCCACAGTGCATCCCCACTGCATCCTTGTTGCACCTGCATTGCACACCACTGCACCCATACTGCATCCCCACTGCATCCCCATTGCATCCCCACTGTACCCATACTGCATCCCCACTGCATCCCCATTGCATCCCCACTGCACCCATACTGCATCCCCACTGCATCCCCATTGCATCCCCACTGCATCCCCATTGCATCCCCACTGTACCCATACTGCATCCCCACTGCATCCCCATTGCATCTCCACTGTACCCATACTGTCCCCCTGCATCCCCTGCATCTATACCCATACTGCATCCCCACTGCATCCCCATTGCATCCCCACTGTACCCCTGCATCCCCACTGCATCCCCACTGCATCCCCATTGCATCCCCACTGCACCCATACTGCATCCCCACTGCATCCCCATTGCATCCCCACTGCATCCCCATTGCATCCCCACTGTACCCATACTGCATCCCCACTGCATCCCCATTGCATCCCCACTGCATCCCCATTGCATCCCCACTGTACCCATACTGCATCCCCACTGCATCCCCATTGCATCCCCACTGCATCCCCACTGCATCCCCATTGCATCCCCACTGTACCCATACTGCATCCCCACTGCATCCCCATTGCATCCCCACTGTATCCATACTGCATCCCACTGCATGCATCCCCACTGTACCCCCATCCCCACTGCATCCCCACTGCATCCCCACTGCATCCCCCCACTGTACCCATACTGCATCCCCACTGCATCCCCATTGCACCCATACTGCATCCCCCCACTGCATCCCCACTATCCCCACCACTGTACCCATACTGCATCCCCACTGCATCCCCATTGCACCCCCACTGTACCCATACTGCATCCCCATTGCACCCCCACTGCACCCATACTGCATCCCCACTGCATCCCCACTGTACCCTGCACCTGAGAAACCCGACAGACTGGAAATAGAACCCTGGGGCGAGTGTCCTGCTTCTGCCTATCCATGGGGGTTCCTGGGCTGGCACCGGCAGTGGCTGATGTGGGCTGGGGGTGAGCACGGGGTGGGGGACACGCAGGGCCCAGGCCCCCCATGGGATGCGCTCAGTTACAGCCACACTGGCCCAGCTGCTGGAACGGGTTAAATCATCAGGGGGAGGCGGGTGACCGGAGACAGCCGGGAGTCAATCACGGCTCCAAGGGGAGGAGAGGCCCTGAAGGGAGCTCACAACGAGCCCCACGAGGGAGGGAGCTGATGCTGCGGGAACCGGCCTCCTGCCCCCCTGCATGCCCCGCTCCACGGCTTCCCGCCGGGCACCAGGCGTCTGCCCGGACGGGCAAAGATGAATCCAGACGAGGCCCTTTCGTGGTGCTCCTGGCGCCCGTTCCGCGGCGACAGCCAAAGGGTTCGGCTCCTGCATCCACCGTAGGAGCCCCCTTGCCCCCTGGCTGGGCTTGCGGCAGAGCCTCGCTCCGGAGGGACAACGGGAGCTGCAGGTGCGGGGAGTGCAGAGCCCGGAGCCCGAGGGGGCGCCCGGCAGCGCCGGGAGCTCCTCCCCCGGAACCGGCCGGCTCCGTGCGGTTCTCCCGGCGGGGGGGGCAAGGACAAGCGGAGACCCTGGCAGGGCCCCGAGCTCCCCGGAACCGAGCAGGGAGCTCCTCCTCGCCGGTGGAGCCCCGGGCAATGGACGCTGTGCGGGACCCCCGGCAGCGCCAATGGGGGGGCCTGGCCATGAGCCGGGGGGCAGGAACAGCCCCTGCTGACAGCTTGGGGCAGGAACAGAACCTGGTGACACCGTGGGGCAGGAACAGACCCTGGTGACAGCGTGGGGCAGGTGCAGACCCTGGTGACACCGTGGGGCAGGAACAGACCCTGGTGACAGCGTGGGGCAGGAACAGGACCTGGTGACACCGTGGGGCAGGAACAGACCCTGGTGACACCGTGGGGCAGGTGCAGACCCTGGTGACACCGTGGGGCAGGAACAGAACCTGGTGACACCGTGGGGCAGGAACAGACCCTGGTGACAGCGTGGGGCAGGTGCAGACCCTGGTGACACCGTGGGGCAGGAACAGACCCTGGTGACAGCGTGGGGCAGGAACAGGACCTGGTGACACCGTGGGGCAGGAACAGACCCTGGTGACACCGTGGGGCAGGTGCAGACCCTGGTGACACCGTGGGGCAGGAACAGAACCTGGTGACACCGTGGGGCAGGTGCAGACCCTGGTGACAGCGTGGGGCAGGAACAGACCCTTGGTGGTGGCCGCAGCCCCCCTTGCCTTTGCTCTCAGCTCTGTCTGGCCCATGGGTTTCCGGGTGCTCATTCTGCCTGGCCCGTCCGGAACTCATCTCTGTGAGCAGGGGCAAATCTTCCTTTCTCCAGCCCCATCTCCGACCCCCAAGGTGTGGGGCTCCCGAGGGCTGCTCTCAGCGGTAAAGCCTGAGGCGAATTCCACCTTCTCTGTGGCTCCTGCTTCCGGGGCACCCCTGGATCCAGCAGCAGCATCACACACGTTGCTACCGATGTGCTTGCAGAAGCCCTTCTTGCTGTCCTTGATGTGCTTTGCCAGGCTCAGTCCCAAGCGGGCCTTGGCATCCCTGCATCCCCTCATGAAGCCCCTGCATCCTCCCTGTCCCTTACAACATCCCATCAATTCCTTCCTTCAGCTTACGACGTACAAGGAGCTCCCTGCTCATCATGCAGGCCTCCTGCCCCCCTTGCCTGGTTCCTTCCGCATGGGCATGCACCGGGCTTGGCCTTGGAGGAGCTGGTACTTGAGGAATGAACCCCTGAGCTTGCAGCAGGTGACCCCTGAATATCAACCAAGAGCCCCGGGCCCCCTGCCCTCTAGGGCTACATCCCATGGGCCAGAGCACTGAGCTTGCTGCACGCTCTGCTCACTGCCCCGGGGACCTCAAACTCGACCCTCCCATGATGGCTGCATCCGCGGCTGCCCTGGAGCACCCCATTTCCGAGCAGCCCTCCCCTGCTGGTGAGCACGGGGCCAAGCCTGCTTTTCCTGAGGAGCCGATGACCTTCACTGCAACACTGCAGTCACCGGAGCCATCCCAGCGTGGTTCCGTGGTGCCGGCGGTACCGCAGCCCCGCAGACGTGCACCCACCTCCGATTCCTCGCTTGCTCCCCGCACTGCAGGCGCACCGGAGGCCCCAGCAGCCTGCAGCAGACCTGGCCTCCCAAAGCACGTCCCACGCTGCACAAAACCAGAGCCTGCCCATGGCCCTGCTCTTGTAACCCCCCTTCTGCGCCAGATCCGCCCTTCCAAGGTCATAAATCATGGAGTGCTTTGGGTTGGGAAGGACATTAGGATCACCCGGTTCCAACCCCCTGCCGTGGGCAGGGACACCTCGCACTAAACCATGGCACCCATGGCCAAGGTCTGACATGGAGGAGCGACCGGAGCACACCTGAGCCCCAGAACCACGTCCCCCGGGGCTCTGTGTCTTCACTGCCTTCCAGGCTGCTGCTCTGTGTCGCTGGCACCCACGGGGACCATTAGAAAGGAGCCAGCGGGACCCACTGGGCCGGGCAGCCTCCGGGCAGCATCCCTGACCCATGGCCCTGGCCGGCAGCACCTCCTGGAGACCGGGCCTGGCCGATGGAAGGGCTCCTGGTGCCCGGCAGGGCGCAGTCACCTCCGGCCGTCACCGCGGCTTGTCCTGGAGGTGATGCTGCTGATGCTCTTTACCGGTGCGGCGGGGGCCGTCCCTCCGCTGTGGGGGTGCCCCATTAACCCCCACAGAGCTGTGCCGTGGGTCGGGGGGGGACGATGGGGACGGTGCCTTTTGGAGGAAGCCCCTGGCTCGGATCTGTCCTTTTCCTCCTTCTCCATCGGTTTCCCTGTGACACGAGCCCAGCCCCTGTGTCCGTGCCCCCCCTCCCCTCTGTGTGCACCAGGAGGTGCCTGCGGCCCCTGCCTCGTCCCCACGGGGTGTGAACCCTTGCAGGGCCGGTGCCTGCAGCCCTGCCCTGGGCAGCCTGTTCCAATGCCTGAGCACCCTCTGGGGCAGGAATTGTTCCTCAGCTCCATCTAAACCTGCCCTGGGGCAGCTTGAGGCCGGTTCCTCTTGTCCCATCCCTCGTTGGCTCCTCCAAGGCCAAGCCCGGCGCATGCCCATGGTGAAGAAACCAGGCAAAGGGGGCAGGAGCCCTGCAGGGGCGAGCAGGGAGCTCCTTGTACATCGTAAGCTGAGGAAGGGAATGGATGGGATGTGGAGTAGGGACAGGGAGGACGCAGGGGCTCCATGGGGGGATGCAGGGATGCCAAGGCCCGCCTGGCCCTGAGCCTGGCACAGCCCGTCAAGGGCAGCAGCGTCTGCGCTTCCACTGCCCGGGGGCTGCGAGGGGAGGCGGGCACGGCGCGGAGCGGCTCCCGGCCCATGGGGCCGGGGGGGAGCTGAGGCCGCCGCGGGGCTGAGCCCGTGCTGGCGGCGCCGGGTCCGCTCGCAGTGCGGGACCGCTCCGTGCTCCTTCAGCGCGGCTGAATGGGTCCCGGTGCCCCCCATCCCATGGGAACGGCGGCTCCGAGGCTTTGCGGGGCCCTCGCACCCCAGCAGCAGAGAGAGGGAAGGCTCCTTTCCTCGCCCAGACCCAGCCGGGCCCCGCAGCTCCCCCTCCAGCCCATGGGGACGGCGGCTCCTGCGCTGTGGTTCCCCTCCTGCGGAGCAGGGAACCCTACAGCCAGGGTGCGGGGTGGGCTGGGAAGCACCTGGAGATCATCCGGGTCCAACCTCCTGCTGCGGCATCAGCTCGGCAGCCCCCAGCCCCATGTGGACACAGGGGCTTGGAGCAAGCTGCTCCCCGGGAAGGTGGGGTTGGGGTAGAGGAGCTTCAAGGTCCCTTCCAACCCAAACGAGGCTGGGATCCCACGATTTACTACACTTAGCACTGGGGTGGGATGCAGAGACCGTCTCAGAAGCTTCAGGCACGCACACAAACCTCGACCCATCCCAGCCTGCCGGATCCTGGTGTGGAAGGGAAGAGCCGCAGAGCGGAAGAGGAGCTGGCACAGGGGGTCAGGATGAGCCCATGGAGCACAGAGGGTCCAGGCTCACCCCCAGTGCCCAGCCATGGGCGGGCTGGAGACCATGCTCAGGGCCCCAGACAAGAGGCATGAATGGCAGAACCATGGGGACCAGCCTGGTTCGGGATCAAGGGACCTTAAAGCTCCTCCAGCTCCAACCCTGCCACGGGCAGGGACCCCTTCCACTGGAGCCGGTTGTGACCTCTGCAGGTGGGCTCCAAGCTCCCCTGGGATTTGTCCCCTCAGCCTGATCCCTGTGTCCCCAAGCACCGCAATGGGACCTTTTCCTTGGCCTGGAGCCTCTCCGTCTGCAGCGGGGATGGAAGAGGATGTCCCCATCCCTGCCCTTCCTCCTGCCCCCTGTCCCCCTCCAGCCAGGCCGGACCCTCCTGGAATGCCCTTTCCAAGGCCAGCGCCTGCTCCAGGCCGCCCCGTCACAACCAGCCCCGTGCTCAGCAGCGCGGTGCTGGGGGTCAGTGCAAGCCCCTGTCCTGGGTTCGGCAGTAGCAGTCATGTTTTTCCTTCGTGGTAGCTGGTGCAGTGCTGTGTTTTGACTTCCAGCCTGGGAGCAGTGCTGGTGATGCCGATGTTTTGGGTTGTTGCTAAGTGATGTTTACCCTGACCAAGGACTCTGTGAGGCTCACACACTGCCCGGGAGGAGGGGAAGCCGGGAGGAAGCAGAGACGGGGCGCCTGACCCGGGCTAGCCGGGGAGGTATTCCATACCACAGCACGTCATGGCCGGAGTGAGGGGTGACTGGGAGTTACCCGGAAGGACACGGACTCGTTTCTTGGCCGGTGGTATCGTATTCTCTTCCCTTGTTATTTTCCCTTATCATTGTTTTAGCTGATAGTAGCGGTGGTGATTTGTTGCTGGACTGTTCTTGTCTCAACCCGTAGGAGTTGCACTCTTTCGATCCTCCTCCCGTTCCTCCGGGAGCGGGGAAGGGGAGAGCCCCGGTGCGGGGAGGACACGGACCTGGATTGTTGTCAGCTCGGCACCACTCACTGGGAGTGAGTGAACGAGTTACCTGACTGGGTTTAAAGCACGACAGCCCCACGTCCGGGGCCGGAAGGGATGAGCTCAGCAGGAGGGGTCCGAGCTCCGGCACCACAGAGAGCAAAAGCAAAAGCAGTTTATGGACAGGGTCAAAGCTGCTCCGGGGGAAGGTAAAAATACCCGGGAGGAGGGAGGGGGCTGGATCCGGGCCGGGGCTGCTATAAAAAGCAGGAGCTGCCGCTTGTCCCTGTGCCCAGGGGCCGGCGCAGGCGGGAGCTGCGGGAGCCGGGGACCTGCACCCGACCCAGGTAACGCCGCTCACTGGGTCCGGGGGAGCTGCTCCCATGGGGGACCCCGCATCCTGCTGCCAGGGCACCCCCCTGTTCCACACGAGCGACGGGGCTGGGGGCTCGGGGTGTCCCAAGAGGGGTGCCCGTGGCTGGGGAGGCAAACGGGGGGATCCGCGGTGTGGGGCAGCCCCATCGCAGGCTGACCCTGCTCTTACCCCCCCCTCCAGCTGCTGCTTGTGGGGCGGCCCCTTCCCTCCATGGAGCGCCTGGTGCTGGGCTTGGTGCTGCTGGCGGCGGGCAGCCCCCTGCCGCTGTCCTCCTCCATCCAGGAGGTGGCCATGGACATGGCCCCCGCCTCCTTCGACGACCGCTACGAGGGCTGCAGCCACCTGATGGAGCGGGAGCTGCCGGAGCTCAACCGCACCGAGTTCGGCACCAACGGCCTCTACGCCGAGGCCTGGAGCCGGGCGGCCGAGGCCTGGAGGCAGCGGCGCGTCCCGCGGGCAGCGGGGCTGCGGCCGGAGCACGCGGTCGCGCTCCTGGCGTACACCATGGAGGGGCCCCTGTACGCGGCCTTCAACGCGGCCGTGCGCGAGGCCGGGGGCTCACGGCAGCGCTACCTGCACGGCTTCCCCTTCAAGGCGCTGCACTTCCTGCTGAGCCAGGCGCTGAGCACCCTGCGGGGCGCCGGGGACCGCGGCCGCTGCCGCCGCGTGTTCCGGGGCGTGCGCGCCGTGCGCTTCACCGCGAGGCGCGGGCAGAGCGTGCGCTTCGGGCACTTCACCTCCAGCTCCCTGCGCAACGGCAGCAGCTTCGGCTGCGACACCTTCTTCACGGTGCACACCTGCTGCGGGGTCCCCATCCGCGACTTCTCCTCGTACCCCGCCGAGGAGGAGGTCCTCATCCCGCCCTCCGAGGTCTTCCAGGTCACCGGCTTCTCCCGCACCGGGCGCGGGTCCCTCATCCAGCTCCGCTCCCAGGGCGCCAACAGCACCTACAACTGCGAGCTGGTGAAAGGTGCACACCCCATGGGATGGGGGGGTGCTCCCCGGCACTGCCGGGGATGGGGCTGCGGGGAGGGCGCTTTGGGTGCACATCAGTGCCTGTCTCGGTGGCAAAGCGTGGCTTGGAATGGCTTGGAATGGCATGGAGTGGCTTGGAATGGCTTGGAATGGCATGGAATGGCTTGGAATGGCTTGGAATGGCTTGGAATGGCATGGAGTGGCTTGGAATGGCTTGGAATGGCATGGAATGGCTTGGAATGGCTTGGAATGGCTTGGAATGGCATGGAATGGCTTGGAATGGCTTGGAATGGCATGGAGTGGCTTGGAATGGCTTGGAATGGCATGGAGTGGCTTGGAATGGCTTGGAATGGCATGGAGTGGCTTGGAATGGCTTGGAATGGCATTGAATGGCACACCATGGCCAGAGACCCCCCTGGAGCCCTGTGTGCAGTTCTGGTGTCCTCAGCATAAGGACCTGGAGCTGCTGGAGAGGGTCCAGAGGAGGGCACGGAGCTGCTGCGAGGGCTGGAGCAGCTCTGCTCTGGAGCCAGGCTGAGAGAGCTGGGCTGGGGCAGCCTGGAGAAGAGAAGGCTCCTGAAGGGGAGACCTGAGAGCAGCTCCAGTGCCTGAAGGGGCTGCAGGAAAGCTGGAGAGGGGCTTGGGACAAGGGATGTAGGGACAGGCCAAGGGGAATGGCTTGAACCTGCCCGAGGGGAGACTGAGCTGAGCTCTTAGGCAGAAGCTCTTCCCTGGGAGGGTGCTGAGGCGCTGGCACAGGGTGCCCAGAGAAGCTGTGGCTGCCCCATCCCTGGCAGTGCTCAAGGCCAGGTTGGACACAGGGGCTTGGAGCAAGCTGCTCTATGGAAGGGGTCCCTGCCCGTGGCTTTAGATGAGCTTTGAGGTCCCTTCCACCCCAACCCATTCCGTGACTCCGGCACAGCGCAGCGCGGCTTGGTGGGGATGGGGCCGTCGGGACGGGGCCGTTGCAGGGACGGGGCCGTCGGGACGGGGCCGCACGGGTCCGTGCCGGTGCTGACGCGCGGTTTCTCCCGCAGAGAAGCGCTGCGGTTCCGCCCCTTGCTCCTTCCGCGCGGCCGAGCCCGGACCCCACCGCTGCGGAGCGACCTCGGCCGGGGCCCCCCCCGGCAGCAGCGCCCCTTGGGGGCTCCTCCTGGCAGCGCTGGCGGCCGCGGGGCGCCCCTGAACCGCGAGGAGCCGGGACCGGGACCCGGAGCCGCCGGGACCGGACGGGGAGGTGCCAGGCCCGGCTCAGCCCCTCCGGGGATACAGCGCGGGGCTCCGGGGCTGAAGCTCGGGCCGGCGGGGGTGGGGGCCGCGGTGCTCTGGCTCGCAGAGGAATAAAGGCTCGCTGTGGGATCGGGGTTCCTGCGGCGCCCTGCGCTGGGGGCGGCTGCAGCCGGGGTCGGCTCCATCCCAGCGCCCCCTTACCCGGAGCATCCCATGGGTGGCGCAGGTCTGGGGGTGCCCCGTGGCTGCCAGCGGCCCCCATGGCACCCAAGGGACCGGGGCTGGGAGCCCGGCACCCCCAGAGCAGGGAGCAGGGCCCTGAGGGGACAGCGTGGGTGCGGAGGGGGACGCGATGCGCTCAGGGCTCTGCCCCCCCCCCCGGTCCCTCTCCTGCCCGCCCCGCTCCCCGCCGCAGGACACGGGCGCCCCGGGGCAGCCTCAACGCGCTTTAATACCGGGGGGTCCCGGGGGGCACCGAGAAGGACGCGCATCACCCCGTCGCGGGCGCATGCGCAGTGGGCCAGCGCAGGTCTGCGCTGCGCGCTCCCGCGGGGCTCAGCAGCACGCAGCGGAAGGCGGTGCGCGCGTGCTGCGCGCCGAAGGGCTCCAGGCGCAGGTCCCGGCTCAGCAGCGCCCCCGCGCCGCGGGGCTGCTCCCTGCAACCAAACCGGGAGCGCTCAGCCCCGGCCGGACCCCCCCCAGCCCCGGGCCGCCCGCCCCGGTCCCCGCTCACCGCAGCGGCCCCTCGCGCGCGGCCCCGGCCGGCGGCAGCCGCTCCACGAAGGAGCCGTTCCCCAGCCAGTAGAGCAGCGCCAGCTCCGGGAGCGCGCTCAGCGCCTCGCAGCGCGCGGTCACGCTCTCACCTGCGGCACGGGCACGCGCGGGGTCGGGAGGGCTCCGGGGGGGGGGGGGGGGGGGGGGGGGGGGTGCCCCCTCCCCGCCCCATCCCATCCCCGGGACCCACCTGGCCGGGGGGGTCGCAGGAGGGTGATGCTGGGGGGCTGCAGGGCCATGGCTCCTGGGGGGGGATGGGGGGGGGGTGAGCGCTGCCCCCCAGGGCCCTTGGGGGGGGGGGGCAGAGAAAGGAGGTGACCCCGAGCCCCCCCCCCCCGAGCCCCCTCGTACCGGTGCAGCGGGAGGTCAGGGCCCAGCAGAGCAGGGACAGGAGGAGCCGGGCTGGGGGGCAGAGATGGGCTCAGTGTTGGGATGCGGCCCTTGAGCTCAGGTAACCCCCCAGGAACAGCCCCCAGCCCTCCCCATCCCATATCCCAGTATCCCCCCGGTACCCCTCCATCACCCCCCCATCACCCCTTAGCATCTCCCCACAGCCGCCAGCATGTCCTCAGCATCCTCCCTCAGCCACCCCCCAGCATCTCCCTGCACCCCCATCGCAGCCCCATAGCACCCCCTCCATCCCCAGCCCCCCGGAGCTGCCCATGGCCCCGTCCAGCTCCGCTGAGTCCCGGGTCGGTCCCCGCCGGCACCGGGCCGGTTCCTCCTCGCGGGCTGTCCCGGTCCAGTTCCCGCCCGTACCGGCCTCACGGAGCGCAGCCATGGGGCAGCGGCCGTGGGGCAGCAGCAGGGGGGCAGCGGCGCTCGGGGCCGCGGCGCTTTTAAGCGGCTGCTGCCAGGAGGGAGCGGCCGCGGTGTGACTCAGCCGGGACCGGCACCGGAACCGCCCCCGGGTTCCCCCGTGCCGCGGCCCCACGGCCACTGCCCCTGTGCCCCACATGTGACGTCCCCTGCGCCATGTCCCGCGAGCCCACATCCTCCGGGCCACGTCCCGTGGGTCCCCTGTGCCTCCCACGGGATATCCCGTGTCCATCCCTTGTGCCACATCCCGTGTCCCTCCCTTGCGCCACATCCCGTGTCCCCACAGCCAGCGTCCCCTGCCCCTGTGCCCCCCATGTCCTCAGTGCCACATCCTCACATTCCCTGTGCCCCTCATCCCACACCCCCTGTGCACATCTCTTATGCCCACGTCCCCCATCCCCTGTGTCCCCCCCACGCCCATGGACACCCCGGGGACACAGAACCGGGTCCCATCCAGGCTCGGGGCTTCCACCGGGATGAGGCTGGAAGCCCCACAACCCCTCCATGGGCAGGGGCAGCTCCATGGGACCGGGCTCTGAAAAACCTTGGCAAAGCCCCAGATCCTGCCTGGTTCCAGGCAGCTCCCGGCGCATCCCAGCGGGGCAGCACCCACAGAGCCCGGCGTGGGGACACCCCACAGCGCAGTGACGTGGCCCCATCGCACACCTCCCCCATATCCCCCGTGTCCCCAGCCCCACTGGGGCTGCGGCGCCCACAAGAAGCACCCACGGCCAAGTCTGGGTCCAGGACTCGTGTTCCGCTGTTTGGCACCAGGCGCCGACGCGGCTTCACCCAAACCAGAGCCCAAGGCCCCGCTGCGAGGCCCCTGCCCGCATCCAGGGCAACGCCGCATCGCATGTCCACAGCCAACCACGGCGTGTCCCCAACCACGGCATGTCCCCAACCATGGCACGACCCAACCATGGCGTGTCCCCAGCCATGGTGTGATCCCAACCATGGCATGACCCCAACCATGGTGTGATCCCAACCACGGCATGACCCCAACCATGGCATGATCCCAACCACGGCATGACCCCAACCATGGTGTGATCCCAACCACGGCATGACCCCAACCATGGCATGTCCCCAACCATGGAGTGTCTCCAACCATGATGAGTCCCAACCACGGTATGACCCCAACCATGGCGCGTCCCCAACCATGGAGTGTCTCCAACCATGATGAGTCCCAACCACGGTATGACCCCAACCATGGCGCGTCCCCAGCCATGGAGTGTCCCCAGCCACGGCGTGGCCCCAACCACGGCATGACCCCAACCATGGCGCGTCCCCAGCCATGGAGTGTCCCCAACCACGGTGTGACCCCAGCCACGGCGTGGCCCCAACCACGGCTCGTCCCCAACCATGGCACGACCCAACCATGGCGTGTCCCCAACCACGGCATGTCCCCAACCATGGCGTGATCCCAACCACGGCATGTCCCCAACCATGGCACGACCCAACCATGGCGTGTCCCCAACCATGGTGTGATCCCAACCATGGCGTGATGCCAACCACGGCATGACCCCAACCATGGTGTGATCCCAACCACGGCGTGTCCCCAACCATGGTGTGATCCCAACCACGGCATGACCCCAACCATGGCATGTCCCCAACCATGGCGTGATCCCAACCATGGAGTGTCCCCAACCATGATGAGTCCCAACCACGGCATGACCCCAACCATGGCGTGTCCCCAGCCATGGAGTGTCCCCAACCACGGCATGACCCCAACCATGGTGTGACCCCAACCATGGTGTGAC
Organism: Pezoporus wallicus; assembly: GCF_028554395.1. Lineage (NCBI taxonomy): Eukaryota > Metazoa > Chordata > Aves > Psittaciformes > Psittacidae > Pezoporus > Pezoporus wallicus. The sequence continues at coordinate 86,435 of NW_026642532.1, forward strand.
CCCAACCATGGTGTGACCCCAACCACGGTGTGACCCCAACCACGGCTCGTCCCCAGCCGGCGCCCTCGGGGACCCCGCGGGTGCCCCCACGCACGGGTGCTGGGGTCCGTGCCCGGGCTCAAGGGGGCTGCGGCGCAGGGAGCGCGGCTCCCACCCGCGCTGCCCCCCACGGGGCCACCAGCGCAGGGCCGGGACACGGAGCGCAGCGGCCCCGGGCCCGTTCTGAACGTACAAAACCGGGAGCTACAAAAGGGCCCCCGGGGCTCGGCTCCGCCCGGCGCCCCTCCAGCCCCCGGGGCAGCGGCTCCTGCGCAGCCCCGCGGGCCCCGCATCCCGGCCTGGCCGCTGCGGGGCTCAGCCCTCGGGGCGGCAGCGGGAGGAGCGCAGGGCAGGGCCGGGAGCGGCTCCGCGGGCTGCGATAGAAACCTTTACGTACGCGGGAAAAGGAGCCTTTAAAAACGAGCCCCGGCGCCGGGTCCGGCCCCGCAGGGGCAGCCGAGGGGCTCCGCCGCGCTACTCCAGCCCCAGGATGTAGTTGATGCCCTGCACCAGGCCGATGATGACGGGCTGCCAGGCCACCAGGTACCGCAGCCAGTCCAGCAGCTGCCCGTACATGACGTGGGGCCGCTCCCAGCTGGGCGGGAAGGAGTTAAAGAGCCGCGGAGAGAGGAGCCGAGCACCGGGATCCAGGCGAGGAGCCGGCCCCGCGCCTCCATGAGGACGGGAGCCGGGGGCAGGCAGGACCCGGCTCCCCCCCGGCCCGGAGGAGGCTCATTCCCATGGGAACATCGAGGCTGCCCCATCCCGGGCAGGGCTCAAGGCCAGGCTGGGCACAGGGGCTGGGAGCAAAGCTGCTCCAGGGGAAGGTGCCCCCGGGGGCTGGAACTGGAGGAGCTTTCGGCTCCCTTGAACCCATGGCACATCCCAAACCCCACGCGTGCCCTTCGCAAGGCGAGGAGAAAGGATACGGGTTACTGAACATCCTCTTGAGATCCACCTTCTCTTTGCAGTACGGACACGTCTGCTTCTTGCCCACGATGCACCAGCCCCGGATGCAGAACTCGTGGAACCTGGGAGCAGCAGGTTAAGGAGAACAGCCTCAGGCTGCGGGACACGGGGGACGGGACCACGCGTGGGGAAAACCATTGAGCTGCCTTGGAACCCCAGCCCAGAGCCACTGCACAGGGCAGGAAGCGTCCCCCGGGTGAGGACGGATGCGTTGCTCAATGCTGCCTTTCCCAGAAGGAGCAGAACCTTCCAGGCACACGGGAAGGGGCTCGTGGGGCCACGGTCTTACAGGGGTAACACCCGCATGGGACCGGGGGGCTCCACGGTCCCAGGGCGAGACCCAGCCCCGGGGATGTGGAGGGGCCCTCGGTGGCTTTGTGGATCCCGGGTGGAGCTCCAGGAACTGCCCAAAGCCGGCCCCGTGCACGAGGGGCGGCTCCTGGGGATGAGCGGTGCCTCCGGCTCTGACCCGGGGGGGATTCACCCCGGGAGCCATGGGGAAGCAGGAGGCGGCTCCCCCGGCACCAGGGGCCGCGCTGCCCCGGCCCGCGGGGAGCAGAGCCCCGGGCACGGGGTGAGAGGGGCCGGGAAGCCCCGGAGCCTGCTCCTGGGGCTGGAACTCAGGAGCGGGGCTCGCTGAGCGTGACCTTTGCTCAGAGCCCGCTCTGGAAACCACCCGTGGGCAGGAGCCACAGGAAGATGCCAGCTCCAGCTGAGTCACGCTGGAAACCCCGCCCGGGCAGGGCTGTGACGGCGCTGCCAGGAGCCCCAGAGCCCCAGCAGCTGAGGGGAGCCTGGAATCCTGCATCCAGCTCCGGGGAACAGCACACGAGGGACCGGGAGCTGCTGGAGCGGGTCCAGAGGAGGGCACGGAGCTGCTGCGAGGGCTGGAGCAGCTCTGCCCTGGAGCCAGGCTGAGAGAGCTGGGCTGGGGCAGCCTGGAGGAGAGAAGGCTCCTGAAGGGGAGACCTGAGAGCAGCTCCAGTGCCTGAAGGGGCTGCAGGAAAGCTGGAGAGGGGCTTGGGACAAGGGATGTAGGGACAGGCCAAGGGGAATGGCTTTAACCTGCCCGAGGGGAGACTGAGCTGAGCTCTTAGGCAGAAGCTCTTCCCTGGGAGGGTGCTGAGGCGCTGGCACAGGGTGCCCAGAGAAGCTGTGGCTGCCCCATCCCTGGCAGTGCTCAAGGCCAGGTTGGACACAGGGACTTGGAGCAAGCTGCTCCGGTGGAAGGGGGATTTGGCCGAGGCAGCTGGAGCGTGAGGAGCAGAGCAGGAGCAGGAGCAGGAGCAGAGCAGGAGCAGGAGCAGGAGCAGGAGCAGGTGCAGAGCAGGAGCAGAGCAGGAGCAGAGCAGGAGCAGGAGCAGGAGCAGGAGCAGGGGCAGGGGCAGGGGCAGGAGCAGGAGCAGGAGCAGAGCAGGAGCAGGAGCAGGAGCAGGAGCAGGAGCAGGAGCAGGTGCAGAGCAGGAGCAGGAGCAGGAGCAGGAGCAGAGCAGGAGCAGAGCAGGAGCAGGAGCAGAGCAGGAGCAGGAGCAGGAGCAGGAGCAGGAGCAGAGCAGGAGCAGGAGCAGGAGCAGGAGCAGGAGCAGGAGCAGGAGCAGGAGCAGGAGCAGGAGCGGAGCAGGAGCAGGAGCAGGAGCAGAGCAGGAGCAGGAGCGGAGCAGGAGCAGGAGCAGAGCAGGAGCAGGAGCAGAGCAGGAGCAGGAGCAGAGCAGGAGCAGGAGCAGGAGCAGGAGCAGAGGCAGGAGCAGAGCAGGAGCAGGAGCAGGAGCAGAGCAGGAGCAGGATACACGTGGTTGCAGGACAGCCGGTAGGTGTTCTCCAGGATCCCCTCCTCGTTGACATCCACCAGGATGCGTTGGCCGCACACGGCGCAGACGCTGTCGGAGAGGTGCTTGGTCGGCATCCCCGAGGCGCTGTAGAACTGCGCGAGGGCAGAGAGCGGTGACACACGGGGACAGGGGGCACAGGGCAGCACCCCCCCACCTTCGGGGGTTACAAACCCTGTTGTGGGTCCCCGGACACAACCACAACAGCGCAGGAGCTGCTCGGGGATGGGGACCCCATCGCAGCCCAGCCCCACAGCAGGGACCAGCTCCTCCGCTGGCTCAGGACATGCTGCGGGTCACAGCTTCCACCCATGGGCTGCAGCCCCAAAGGTGCCTGGAGCTTGCAGGGATGAAGAGCAAAGCCTGGAGCAGCCCCCCCAGCCACTTCCAGCCCACTGGAGCACCCAGGAGGGTCTCCCCACACACAGCTCCAACCCTCCAGGCTCCGGGGATGGAGCCCCCCAGTCACTTGTGCTGTGTCCCAGCGGGGAGACAGGGAATCACGGAGTGCCTCAAGCCAGAAGGACCCATAGAGACCACTGGGGACAACTCTGCTCCTCACAGGACTACCTCAAACTAAACCATGTGGCCAAAAGCATCGTCCTTGAGCTGTGGCTGCCCTGGTGCAGGGACCAAACACCCTCCAAGCGATGAGCCTTTTCCTCGTGTCCAACCTGAACATCCCCTGATGCAGCCTCATGGAATCATGGAATGGTTTGGGATGAAGGGAGCTCAAAGCTCCTCCAGCCCCAACCCCTGCCACGGGCAGGGACCCCTTCCATAGGGCAGCTTGCTCCAAGCCCCTGTGTCCAACCTGGCCTTGAACACTGCTAGGAATGGGGCAGCCACAGCTTCTCTGGGCACCCTGTGCCAGCGCCTCAGCACCCTCCCAGGGAAGAGCTTCTGCCTAAGAGCTCAGCTCAGTCTCCCCTCGGGCAGGTTCAAGCCATTCTCCTTGGCCTGGCCCTACATCCCTTGTCCCAAGCCCCTCTCCAGCTTTTCTGCAGCCCCTTCAGGCACTGGAGCTGCTCTCAGGTCTCCCCTTCAGGAGCCTTCTCTTCTCCAGGCTGCCCCAGCCAAGTGCCCTCTGCTGCTCCTGCTCTTGTGCCCCTGCCCTGGGCACACTCCGGTTGTTTGAGGTGCCCAAAGCTGCAGAGGACTCGAGGTGGGGCCACACCAGCCCCTTGCAGAGTGGGACAATCAGCTGGGGCACCCCAGGCCACTGCTGGCTCCTACTGAAGCTGCTGCCGACCCAAACCCAGATCTCTCCTGTGGGGCTGCTCTCCAGCCTCTCCTGCCCCAGCTTCCACATGGATCCAGGATTCCCCATCCCAGGAGAGCCTCACTTGCTCTCGTTAAGCCTCTGCTGGCCAGGGGTTGCTCAGCTCTCTCCAGCTCTCCCTGCAGGGCCTCTCCACAGCTCCTCCTAGCTCAGCATCACCGGCACAGCAAGGCCCTGGCAGCCCTGCAGCCCCACAGGGAGCACCAAACCCACTGCAGACCTGTCCTGGGTGCATGGGGGGGACACACCTGGGTGCTGCTGAGGTGCCCCAGTGCGAGGGGACGCAGCGAGGGGCTGCAGCTCCCAGGCTGGCCAGGGAGAACCTCCAGGGAGCAGAAAGCTCCAAGAGGAGGAAACATCAAGGCCAGGCCCTCAGGAGCTGCTCCAAAGCAGCCCCAGGGTCCTGGGTCAGGCAGTGTTGGTGGAGCAGGGTTCTTGCTGCCAGGCGAGGGTGTTAAAGGGCTCAGGGCACTGCTGCAGGCCCAGGGAGGGCAACACGTGTTGGGGTTCAGAGGGGTGAGCAGATCCTTCCACTCCTCTGCTCTGTGCTCCGGGCACGGGGCAGGCTCCACCCTCAAGGATGGGTCTGGCCTGACCCTGGCAGCTCAGAGGCTGTGCCTCGGGGGTGCACAGCAGCCTCAGGGAGCTCCTCCTCTCCTCGAGGTGGGACCTCAGTGAGCAGGGGCAAAGCTGCTGCCGTGAGCGAGGCGAGTGACAGGGTGCAGCCCCCCGTGAGAGCGCAGGGGAGCACTCACCCCGATGGTGGAGGCCATGTAGTCTGCACACATCTCGGCGAAGTCCCGCTCCAACACCCCATAGTAGAGGCCATAGAAGAGGAGGGAGATCCCGAAGTCCATGGCGTCTTCTGGCTTGATTCTGCAAGAGAGGAGCCCACTGACACCAAGGACCTAGCGCTGGGGCTGCTGTGGTGCAGAGCCAAATGACAGAGCCACAGCATGAACCACTCACAGGAGCAACCCACGCGGCACCGGGGAGCATCACCCACACAGGTGCTGTAGGTGCAACCCCGGCCCTGCCTCTGAGCCACTGCACCTTGCTTGGCTACACGTGGCACTGGAGCGGAGGCATGGACCTAACACCCAAAGTGTGCCATGGAGCCAGGCTGAGAGCTGGGCTGGGGCAGCCTGGAGAAGAGAAGGCTCCTGAAGGGGAGACCTGAGAGCAGCTCCAGTGCCTGAAGGGGCTGCAGGAAAGCTGGAGAGGGGCTTGGGACAAGGGATGGAGGGCCAGGCCAAGGGGAATGGCTTGGAAGGGGCTTGGAGCAAGCTGCTCTGGTGGAAGGTGTCCCTGCCTATGGCAGGGGTTGGAGCTGGATGAGCCCTAAGGACCCTTCAACCCAAATCAGTCTGGGATTCCATGGCTCCACCTCGTGCACCAGAGCAGCTCCCAGTAAGCCTCAGTTAACGCCTCCACACCCCTGCAGGTCTGCTCAGCTTCCAGAGAAGGGGACAACCACCCAAACCATGAAGATGACCTGGGCCAGGCTCCTCTGCTACCGCACTGGGGCTGCTGCTTGTGCTTTGTCAGGGTCCCAAATCCCACTGATGCTCCCAGGCCGGACACCATGGAGCTGCAGATGCAGCTGAGCCACCTGAGGTACCACCACCAAACCCAAGACTGCCCCCCCCCACAGGGAGAGGACCCCCCAAAAGCTGCTCTGACCCTGCTCATCCTCAGCTTGCCAATGACACAGGTGTGCCCCAGCGCTGTGGCCAGCTCCCCATGCCGCATGGAGGGTTCCAGCCCTGACAGGAGCAGGATTCACTCACCTGAACAATAAGTTAAGCCCAAAGAGGGTGAACATCACAGCCACGTAGCCCACGATGCCGGTGGCGTAGCTGATCTTGTATATTAGTAGAAACCATTTATAAACCAACCTGTAAGGAAGGAACCCAGGATTGAGCTGGTTGCTCCCAAAACCTGGGGCTGCCCCATCCCTGGCAGTGTCCAAGGCCAGGTTGGACACAGGGGCTTGGAGCAAGCTGCTCTATGGAAGGGGTCCCTGCCCGTGGCAGGGGTTGGAGCTGGAGGGGCTTTCAGCTCCCTTCATCCCAACCCATCCCATGATTCCATGATCCAGCAGTGCCATGGGCTGCTCGGTGCCTGACACCCAAACCAGCAGCCTCAGCATCTCTGAAGGCCACATCCAGGTGTGTTTCACACTGGGAATGCCCTTGGTGAGGCTCCCAGCACCACAGCCCGGGGGCCACGTGCACGGGGCTGGATGCCGGCGAGTGCCTGATGCCACCCAGGGGCAAAGTCTGCGGTGGCACAAGGGGAGCTTGCCCCTTGCCAGGGCTGCCCCGGGGCTGAGGAGCTCCCTGGGGACCTGCACTAACCTGGGCGTTGTCTGCACCAGAGGTTTCCGTGTTGCCCTGAAGGTGACAAAGGCTGTGACTGCTGAGAAGAGCACCCAGATGACCAGGAACCGCCACCAGTTGAGCTTGATGGTGAAGTACAGAGGCACCACCCACATCTGGAAGAGGGTCACCATCTGTGGGGCACGGGAGAGGCTTTTGGAGCCGGGCCTCTGCTCATCACACGTCAGAAACGCCCTCCCAGCCCTGGCAGCCCTTCTCCCACCTGCTTCAAGGGGATAAAGGGCATCTATGGGCGTGGAGCTGAGCTCCTGTGCTGCCTCCAGAAGGGAATGGGCAAAGGGGCTTGGTCTGAAGTTCACGGAGGAGCCTGGAGACACCCATCACGGTGAGGCCATCAGGGTGAGGTTGGCTCAGGTGCAATAAGAAGCAAGGAGCCTCCCTCACTTCCATGGGGAAGCACCCGGAGAACGTGGCTCCTCTTTGCGTCACCCTCGGGACAGCCCCCGAGATGCACTGCTCCCATCACCCAGTGCCAAAGCACGATGTGAAACTGGGTTACCAGCCCTGAGGAGGTGCATCCCTCCTCATCCCCGGCCGGAATCCCGGGAAGACAACGGGTGCCGGAGCAGCAGGCAAGGAGAAGGCCAGGAACACACGAGGCCAGCAGGGATCAGGCACTCACATTGTAGGAGCGAGGGTGCCTCTGCTTCCACTGCACCAGGAGGAGCTGGGCCACCACGAGCGTGGCGATGAGGATGAGCACCATCTCGGCGTGCATGGCCTCGTGCCCGCGGTGCTTGGCGTGCATCCGGGCGTGCTCCACCCTGCACGGACGGGGAAGGAGCCTGAGGCACGCGTGGGGACACGGCAGAGCCGGGACACTGCGCGGGGACGGGGGCCCGTGGGACTAAAGGGGACCCCGAGATGGGCTCGGGGTTTACGGGGGGAGCGGAGCTGCCATCGGCACATCCCAGAGCCTCTCCCTGCCCCAGCGACGCCCGGAGCCACTCCTGGAGCTCTGTGACCCCAGCACAGGGGGGACCTGGAGCTGCTGGAGCGGGTCCAGAGGAGGGCACGGGGATGCTGCGAGGGCTGGAGCAGCTCTGCTCTGGAGCCAGGCTGAGAGAGCTGGGCTGGGGCAGCCTGGAGAAGAGAAGGCTCCTGAAGGGGAGACCTGAGAGCAGCTCCAGTGCCTGAAGGGGCTGCAGGAAACCTGGAGAGGGGCTTGGGACAAGGGATGCAGGGCCAGGCCAAGGGGAATGGCTTTACGCCGCCATCCCAACCCATTCCATGACCCCGCGCTTTCAGCCCGGGGCGCAGCGAGGGCTGTGCCGGCGATGGCACAGCAGGAGCAGAGCAGGAGCAGGAGCAGGAGCAGAGCAGGAGCAGGAGCAGGAGCAGGAGCAGGAGCAGAGCAGGAGCAGGAGCAGGAGCAGAGCAGGAGCAGGAGCAGGAGCAGGAGCAGGAGCAGGAGCAGAGCAGGAGCAGGAGCAGGAGCAGGAGCAGGAGCAGGAGCAGGAGCAGGAGCAGGAGCAGGAGCAGGAGCAGGAGCAGGAGCAGGAGCAGGAGCAGGAGCAGGAGCAGGAGCAGAGCAGGAGCAGGAGCAGGAGCATGAGCAGAGCAGGAGTGGCCTGACGCAGGTGAGGAGCAGGAGCAGGAGCAGGAGCAGGAGCAGGAGCAGGAGCAGGAGCAGGAGCAGGAGCAGGAGCAGGAGCAGGAGCAGGAGCAGGAGCAGGAGCAGGAGCAGGAGCAGGAGCAGGAGCAGGAGCAGGAGCAGGAGCAGGAGCAGGAGCAGCAGCAGGAGCAGGAGCAGGAGCAGAGCAGGAGCAGGAGCGGAGCAGGAGCAGAGCAGGAGCAGGAGCGGAGCAGGAGCAGAGCAGGAGCAGGGGCAGGAGCAGGAGCAGGAGCAGGAGCAGAGCAGGAGCGGGAGCAGGAGCAGGAGCAGGAGCAGGAGCAGGAGCAGAGCAGGAGCAGGAGCAGGAGCAGGAGCAGGAGCAGGAGCAGGAGCAGGAGCAGGAGCAGGAGCAGGAGCAGAGCAGGAGCAGGAGCAGAGCAGGAGCAGAGCAGGGGCAGGAGCAGGAGCAGGAGCAGGAGCACTGCGGCATGGCTCCATGCACGGCTCCATGCACGGCACAGACTCACCTCCACCGCTCCTCCGGGGACAGGTGGGACAGATCCACCTGCGGGGGGACAGAGGCGTGAGCACGCACCGCCCCGGCCCGGCCGCCCGGGTAATGGCCAGCACAAGGCTGCCCTGCAGGAGGAACATCAGCAGAGCACCCCCATCTCCTGCCACAGCTCCCCTGGACACCCCGGAGCTGCTCCTGGGGAACTCGGAGGTTTAAATGACGAACCCGCCGTGAGGCTGCAGCCCAGAGCTGCCCCCGGGCCCTGCCGGCAGCACGGGGCGAGCTCGGAGCACCCCGCTCCTCCGCGCCCTCCTGCTCCTCCATCAGCTCCATCTCCTTGAACTCCCTGCAGCCAAGGCTGTCCCAGCCATCCCATTCCCAAGGAATGGGTTCACTCCCCACATCCGCATCCCAGCCAGGCACCCCTGGGAGCAATCCCAACGCACGGCCAGAACAGAGCCCCAGACCCCAGCGTGGCCCAGGACAGGGAACAGCACCCGCAGCCAGTGACGAACCATTGCCAAACCACCCCGGTTCGGAGGGGAGAAGGAGGATTTGGGAAGCGCTGACACGGCTGAAGGCTCCCCCAGGCTTCCCAAAGCTCTTCCCACAGGAGCCGCTGTTATGAGGGATCACGGGGCTGCCCTTTGGACCAGCACAGCCCTGGGATCACCTTTCAGTCCCTCCTGGAGCTGCAGCTCTGCCAAGGAGCTGAGGAGGCCTCGGGCAATGGGGACACCCCCATGGACACACAGGGCAGCAAAGCAGGCAGAGGGAACCGGGTCCAGAGGGACAAACATGGAACCAGCTGGGAAAGAGCTTCAGGAGCATCCAGTGCAACCATCGCCCCACGGCCACCACTGCCCCATGGCACTGAGGCCTCGTCTCCATGGGGTGTGAGGTGCCTGCAGCCCTGCCCTGGGCAGCCTGTTCCAATGCCTGAGCACCCTCTGGGGCAGGAATTGTTCCTCAGCTCCATCTAAACCTGCCCTGGTGCAGCTTGAGGCCGGTTCCTCTTGTCCCATCCCTTGTTCCTTGGGAGCAGAGCCCAGCCCCTCCTGGCTCCATCCTCCTGGCAGGCAGTTGCAGGGGTTGGTACGGACACAAGGACCCCAGATCCCTATGGGAACTCTCCATGAGGGGTGTGGGGCCGGGCTCTGGTTCCCCTCCAGCCCGCAAGGACCCCAGGGATGCCCTGGAGCTGCGGGCACAGCTCAGCCCCGGGCCCCGGGCTCCAGGCAGGGCGGCCACAGGAGATGGGTGCACAGGAACCGGCTCCACCTCAGCCGGGCTCAGGGTGCTCGTGGGACACGTGGCAGGGACTGCAGGGCTGCTCCCATGGGTGCACCAAGCTGCTGAGCTTCCTCTGCGGCGCTTAATGAGAGCCCAGGGGAGGGCAGGAGGAGGCAGAGCGGCTGCGAGCTGCTCCCACACCGGGCATGGGGAGATGGGGTCCCCGAGGAGCACCTCAGGGCTCAGAGCGATGCCAGCTCCCTGCTGGAGCTGCCCTGGAAGGGGCAGGAGTGGAGCTGCTGCGAGGGCTGGAGCAGCTCTGCCCTGGAGCCAGGCTGAGAGAGCTGGGCTGGGGCAGCCTGGAGAAGAGAAGGCTCCTGAAGGGGAGACCTGAGAGCAGCTCCAGTGCCTGAAGGGGCTGCAGGAAAGCTGGAGAGGGGCTTGGGACAAGGGATGTAGGGCCAGGCCAAGGGGAATGGCTTTAACCTGCCCCAGGGGAGACTGAGCTGAGCTCTTAGGCAGAAGCTCTTCCCTGGGAGGGTGCTGAGGCGCTGGCACAGGGTGCCCAGAGAAGCTGTGGCTGCCCCATCCCTGGCAGTGCTCAAGGCCAGGTTGGACACAGGGGCTTGGAGCAAGCTGCTCTATGGAAGGGGTCCCTGCCCGGGGCAGGGGCGGGAGCTGGATGGGCTGTAGGGTCCCTTCATCCCAAGCCATTGCAGGATCTAATTCCCAGCTCCAGACCCAATCGCCCCTCGATCCCAGCACTGAGCCTCCAGCTCCCACAATAACTTCATTACAGGGAGCATCGGGATGAGACCAGCGCCCCGGTGCCCCGCAGGCAGGACCTGACCCTCCCATAGCCCCCTCTGCCCCACGCCACCGAACCCCAGCTCTGCTCCAGCGGTGACACCGAAGCTCGGCCCCATTCGGATCCCACCCAGTGCCGTGGCCGCTCTGCCCCCCAGCCCCAGCGGCACCCAGAGGGGCCCCCTCACCCTGAGCGCGTTGTGCAGGGGTCTCAGGGGGGGTTGGACCCTCGGCTCCTCTGCTCAGGAACCAAGGGGGCCACAGGCAGCGGGAGCAGGGAGATCCCAGCGGATCCAACCCCATCCCGAGCCCGGATGGAGCTCGATACGGATGTGTGCCCCCATGGGGGCGGGTTCCGGGGGGTCCCAGCCCCATGGGTGTCACCTCCCCGTTCAGCCCCAGGGGCTGGCTCCTGAACACCAGGAATTCCACGTCCAGGGCTCACAGGCTCCGGACCTTCCCTGCCGCCGGCC
>NW_026642534.1:0-978 GCF_028554395.1 Pezoporus wallicus
CCGAAAGGTCCATTTGAAAGCGCCCTCTTCGGAGCTTGCTCTCGGCTGCCCAGCAGCACAGTGAGTAGAGCACGAACGGTTGCTGTCTGCTCCCACAGTCGAAGAGCCAGGAGGGAAAGCATGTGCTGGGCATCTTCAGCACACAGTCAGCTTTGCAACGGTGTCACCATCATTGCTGTCGCTCCTCAGTGTCATACCTAAAGGTCCATTTGAATGCACCCTCTTCAGAGCTTGCTCTCGGCTGCCCAGCAGCACAGTGAGTAGAGCACGAACAGTTGCCGTCTGCTCCCACAATCGAAGAGCCAGGAGGGAAAGCTGGTGCTCTGAATCTTCTGCACACAGTCAGCTTTGCAACAGTGCCTCCATCATTGCTGTCGCTCCTCACTTTCATACCGAGAAGTTCATTTGAATCCAACTTCTCTGCTCGTTGCTCTTGGCTGCCCAGCAGCACAGTCAGTAGAGCACGAACGTCTGGCCTCTGCTCTCAGAGCCGAAGAGCCAGGAGGGAAAGCATGTGCTGGGCATCTTCAGCACACAGTCAGCTTTGCAACGGTGTCACCATCATTGCTGTCGCTCCTCGCTTTCATACCGAAAGGTCCATTTGAATGCACCCTCTTCGGAGCTTGCTCTCGGCTGCCCAGCAGCACAGTGAGTAGAGCACGAACGGTTGCCGTCTGCTCCCACAGTCGAAGAGCCAGGAGGGAAAGCATGTGCTGGGCATCTTCAGCACACAGTTAGCTTTGCAACGGTGTCACCATCATTGCTGTCGCTCCTCGCTTTCATACCTAAAAGTCCACTCGAATGCAACCTCTACGGAGCTTGCTCTGAGCTGCCAAGTAGCACAGCGATTAGAGCACGAACGTCTGGCCTCTGCTCCCAGAGCCGAAGAGCCAGGAGGGAAAGCATGTGCTGGGCATCTTCAGCACACAGTCGGCTTTAGGGTTAGGGTTAGGGTTAGGGTTAGGGTTAGGGTTAGGG
>NW_026642535.1:0-9826 GCF_028554395.1 Pezoporus wallicus
GGCAGCTGAGAGCGACCACCTGAGAATTTGTATTCAAATGGACTTTTAGGTATGAAACCGAGGAGAGACTGCAATGATGGTGACACCGTTGCAAAGCTGACTGTGTGCTGAAGAGGCCCAGCACCAGCTTTCCCTGCTGGCCCTTCTGCACTGGGAGCAGATGCCAAACGTTCATTCTGTGCTGACTGTGTTGCTGCGCAGCAGAGAGCAGGTTCTGGACTGATTGCATTCAAATGCTTTTCATGTATGAAAGTGAGCAGTGAAAGCAATGATGGAGGCACCGATGCAAAGGTGATTGTGTGCTGAACAGGCCCAGCACCAGCTTTCCCTCCTGCCTCTTCGCCTGTGGGAGCAGAGGCCAAACGTTCGTGCTCTACTCACAGTGCTGCTGGGCAGCTGAGAGCGACCACCTGAGAATTTGTATTCAAATGGACTTTTAGGTATGAAAGCTAGGAGAGCCTGCAATGATGGTGACACCATTGCAAAGCTGACTTTGTGTTGAAGAGGCCCAGCACCAGCTTTCCCTGCTGGCCCTTCTGCACTGGGAGCAGATGCCAAACGTTCATTCTGTGCTGACTGTGTTGCTGCGCAGCAGAGAGCAGGTTCTGGACTGATTGCATTCAAATGCTTTTCATGTATGAAAGTGAGCAGTGAAAGCAATGATGGAGGCACCGATGCAAAGGTGATTGTGTGCTGAACAGGCCCAGCACCAGCTTTCCCTCCTGCTTCTTCGGCTGTGGGAGCAGAGGCCAAACGTTCGTGCTCTACTCACAGTGCTGCTGGGCAGCTGAGAGCGACCACCTGAGAATTTGTATTCAAATGGACTTTTAGGTATGAAACCGAGGAGAGACTGCAATGATGGTGACACCGTTGCAAAGCTGACTGTGTGCTGAAGAGGCCCAGCACCAGCTTTCCCTGCTGGCCCTTCTGCACTGGGAGCAGATGCCAAACGTTCATTCTGTGCTGACTGTGTTGCTGCGCAGCAGAGAGCAGGTTCTGAACTGATTGCATTCAAATGCTTTTCATGTATGAAAGTGAGCAGTGAAAGCAATGATGGAGGCACCGATGCAAAGGTGATTGTGTGCTGAACAGGCCCAGCACCAGCTTTCCCTCCTGCCTCTTCGCTTTGGGAGCAGAGGCCAAACGTTCGTGCTCTACTCACAGTGCTGCTGGGCAGCTGAGAGCGACCACCTGAGAATTTGTATTCAAATGGACTTTTAGGTATGAAACCGAGGAGAGACTGCAGTGATGGTGACACCGTTGCAAAGCTGACTGTGTGCTGAAGAGGCCCAGCACCAGCTTTCCCTGCTGGCCCTTCTGCACTGGGAGCAGATGCCAAACGTTCATTCTGTGCTGACTGTGTTGCTGCGCAGCAGAGAGCAGGTTCTGGACTGATTGCATTCAAATGCTTTTCATGTATGAAAGTGAGCAGTGAAAGCAATGATGGAGGCACCGATGCAAAGGTGATTGTGTGCTGAACAGGCCCAGCACCAGCTTTCCCTCCTGCCTCTTCGCCTGTGGGAGCAGAGGCCAAACGTTCGTGCTCTACTCACAGTGCTGCTGGGCAGCTGAGAGCGACCACCTGAGAATTTGTATTCAAATGGACTTTTAGGTATGAAACCGAGAAGAGACTGCAATGATGGTGACACCGTTGCAAAGCTGACTGTGTGCTGAAGAGGCCCAGCACCAGCTTTCCCTGCTGGCCCTTCTGCACTGGGAGCAGATGCCAAACGTTCATTCTGTGCTGACTGTGTTGCTGCGCAGCAGAGAGCAGGTTCTGGACTGATTGCATTCAAATGCTTTTCATGTATGAAAGTGAGCAGTGAAAGCAATGATGGAGGCACCGATGCAAAGGTGATTGTGTGCTGAACAGGCCCAGCACCAGCTTTCCCTCCTGCCTCTTCTGCTGTGGGAGCAGAGGCCAAACGTTCGTGCTCTACTCACAGTGCTGCTGGGCAGCTGAGAGCGACCACCTGAGAATTTGTATTCAAATGGACTTTTAGGTATGAAACCGAGGAGAGACTGCTATGATGGTGATACCGTTGCAAAGCTGACTGTGTGTTGAAGAGGCCCAGCACCAGCTTTCCCTGCTGGCCCTTCTGCACTGGGAGCAGATGCCAAACGTTCATTCTGTGCTGACTGTGTTGCTGCGCAGCAGAGAGCAGGTTCTGGACTGATTGCATTCAAATGCTTTTCATGTATGAAAGTGAGCAGTGAAAGCAATGATGGAGGCACCGATGCAAAGGTGATTGTGTGCTGAACAGGCCCAGCACCAGCTTTCCCTCCTGCCTCTTCGCCTGTGGGAGCAGAGGCCAAACGTTCGTGCTCTACTCACAGTGCTGCTGGGCAGCTGAGAGCGACCACCTGAGAATTTGTATTCAAATGGACTTTTAGGTATGAAACCGAGGAGAGACTGCAATGATGGTGACACCGTTGCAAAGCTGACTGTGTGCTGAAGAGGCCCAGCACCAGCTTTCCCTGCTGGCCCTTCTGCACTGGGAGCAGATGCCAAACGTTCATTCTGTGCTGACTGTGTTGCTGCGCAGCAGAGAGCAGGTTCTGGACTGATTGCATTCAAATGCTTTTCATGTATGAAAGTGAGCAGTGAAAGCAATGATGGAGGCACCGATGCAAAGGTGATTGTGTGCTGAACAGGCCCAGCACCAGCTTTCCCTCCTGCCTCTTCGGCTGTGGGAGCAGAGGCCAAACTTTCGTGCTCTACTCACTGTGCTGCTGGACAGCTGAGAGCGACCACCTGAGAATTTGTATTCAAATGGACTTTTAGGTATGAAACCGAGGAGAGACTGCAATGATGGTGACACCGTTGCAAAGCTGACTGTGTGCTGAAGAGGCCCAGCACCAGCTTTCCCTGCTGGCCCTTCTGCACTGGGAGCAGATGCCAAACGTTCATTCTGTGCTGACTGTGTTGCTGCGCAGCAGAGAGCAGGTTCTGGACTGATTGCATTCAAATGCTTTTCATGTATGAAAGTGAGCAGTGAAAGCAATGATGGAGGCACCGATGCAAAGGTGATTGTGTGCTGAACAGGCCCAGCACCAGCTTTCCCTCCTGCCTCTTCTGCTGTGGGAGCAGAGGCCAAACGTTCGTGCTCTACTCACAGTGCTGCTGGGCAGCTGAGAGCGACCACCTGAGAATTTGTATTCAAATGGACTTTTAGGTATGAAACCGAGGAGAGACTGCAATGATGGTGACACCGTTGCAAAGCTGACTGTGTGCTGAAGAGGCCCAGCACCAGCTTTCCCTGCTGGCCCTTCTGCACTGGGAGCAGATGCCAAACGTTCATTCTGTGCTGACTGTGTTGCTGCGCAGCAGAGAGCAGGTTCTGGACTGATTGCATTCAAATGCTTTTCATGTATGAAAGTGAGCAGTGAAAGCAATGATGGAGGCACCGATGCAAAGGTGATTGTGTGCTGAACAGGCCCAGCACCAGCTTTCCCTCCTGCCTCTTCTGCTGTGGGAGCAGAGGCCAAACGTTCGTGCTCTACTCACAAATGCTGCTGGGCAGCTGAGAGCGACCACCTGAGAATTTGTATTCAAATGGACTTTTAGGTATGAAACCGAGGAGAGACTGCAATGATGGTGACACCGTTGCAAAGCTGACTGTGTGCTGAAGAGGCCCAGCACCAGCTTTCCCTGCTGGCCCTTCTGCACTGGGAGCAGATGCCAAACGTTCATTCTGTGCTGACTGTGTTGCTGCGCAGCAGAGAGCAGGTTCTGGACTGATTGCATTCAAATGCTTTTCATGTATGAAAGTGAGCAGTGAAAGCAATGATGGAGGCACCGATGCAAAGGTGATTGTGTGCTGAACAGGCCCAGCACCAGCTTTCCCTCCTGGCTCTTCGGCTGTGGGAGCAGAGGCCAAACGTTCGTGCTCTACTCACAGTGCTGCTGGGCAGCTGAGAGCGACCACCTGAGAATTTGTATTCAAATGGACTTTTAGGTATGAAACCGAGGAGAGACTGCAACGATGGTGACACCGTTGCAAAGCTGACTGTGTGCTGAAGAGGCCCAGCACCAGCTTTCCCTGCTGGCCCTTCTGCTGTGGGAGCAGATGCCAAACGTTCATTCTGTGCTGACTGTGTTGCTGCGCAGCAGAGAGCAGGTTCTGGACTGATTGCATTCAAATGCTTTTCATGTATGAAAGTGAGCAGTGAAAGCAATGATGGAGGCACCGATGCAAAGGTGATTGTGTGCTGAACAGGCCCAGCACCAGCTTTCCCTCCTGCCTCTTCGGCTGTGGGAGCAGAGGCCAAACGTTCGTGCTCTACTCACAGTGCTGCTGGGCAGCTGAGAGCGACCACCTGAGAATTTGTATTCAAATGGACTTTTAGGTATGAAACCGAGGAGATACTGCAATGATGGTGACACCGTTGCAAAGCTGACTGTGTGCTGAAGAGGCCCAGCACCAGCTTTCCCTGCTGGCCCTTCTGCTGTGGGAGCAGATGCCAAACGTTCATTCTGTGCTGACTGTGTTGCTGCGCAGCAGAGAGCAGGTTCTGGACTGATTGCATTCAAATGCTTTTCATGTATGAAAGTGAGCAGTGAAAGCAATGATGGAGGCACCGATGCAAAGGTGATTGTGTGCTGAACAGGCCCAGCACCAGCTTTCCCTCCTGCCTCTTCTGCTGTGGGAGCAGAGGCCAAACGTTCGTGCTCTACTCACAGTGCTGCTGGGCAGCTGAGAGCGACCACCTGAGAATTTGTATTCAAATGGACTTTTAGGTATGAAACTGAGGAGAGAGTGCAATGATGCTGACACCGTTGCAAAGCTGACTGTGTGCTGAAGAGGCCCAGCACCAGCTTTCCCTGCTGGCCCTTCTGCACTGGGAGCAGATGCCAAACGTTCATTCTGTGCTGACTGTGTTGCTGCGCAGCAGAGAGCAGGTTCTGGACTGATTGCATTCAAATGCTTTTCATGTATGAAAGTGAGCAGTGAAAGCAATGATGGAGGCACCGATGCAAAGGTGATTGTGTGCTGAACAGGCCCAGCACCAGCTTTCCCTCCTGGCTCTTCTGCTGTGGGAGCAGAGGCCAAACGTTCGTGCTGTACTCACTGTGCTGCTGGGCAGCTGAGAGCGACCACCTGAGAATTTGTATTCAAATGGACTTTTAGGTATGAAACCGAGGAGAGACTGCAATGATGGTGACACCGTTGCAAAGCTGACTGTGCTGAAGAGGTCCAGCACTAGCTTTCCCTGCTGGCCCTTCTGCTGTGGGAGCAGATGCCACTGTTCATTCTGTGCTGACTGTGTTGCTGCGCAGCAGAGAGCAGGCTCTGGACTGATTCCATTCAAATGCTTTTCCTGTATGAAAGTGAGCAGTGAAAGCAATGATGGAGGCACCGATGCAAAGGTGATTGTGTGCTGAACAGGCCCAGCACCAGCTTTCAATCCTGGCTCTTCTGCTGTGGGAGCAGATGCCAAACGTTCGTGCTGTACTCACTGTGCTGCTGGGCAGCTGAGACCACCTGAGAATTTGTATTCAAATGGACTTTTAGGTATGAAACCGAGGAGAGACTGCAATGATGGTGACACCGTTGCAAAGCTGACTGTGTGCTGAAGAGGCCCAGCACCAGCTTTCCCTGCTGGCCCTTCTGCTGTGGGAGCAGATGCCACTGTTCATTCTGTGCTGACTGTGTTCCTGCGCAGCAGAGAGCAGGCTCTGGACTGATTCCATTCAAATGCTTTTCCTGTATGAAAGTGAGCAGTGAAAGCAATGATGGAGGCACCGATGCAAAGGTGATTGTGTGCTGAACAGGCCCAGCACCAGCTTTCCCTCCTGGCTCTTCTGCTGTGGGAGCAGAGGCCAAACGTTCGTGCTGTACTCACTGTGCTGCTGGGCAGCTGAGAGAGACCACCTGAGAATTTGTATTCAAATGGACTTTTAGGTATGAAACCGAGGAGAGACTGCAATGATGGTGACACCGTTGCAAAGCTGCCTGTGTGTTGAAGAGGCCCAGCACCAGCTTTCCCTGCTGGTCCTTCTGCTGTGGGAGCAGATGCCACTGTTCATTCTGTGCTGACTGTGTTGCTGCGCAGCAGAGAGCAGGCTCTGGACTGATTCCATTCAAATGCTTTTCCTGTATGAAAGTGAGCAGTGAAAGCAATGATGGAGGCACCGATGCAAAGGTGATTGTGTGCTGAACAGGCCCAGCACCAGCTTTCAATCCTGGCTCTTCTGCTGTGGGAGCAGAGGCCAAACGTTCGTGCTGTACTCACTGTGCTGCTGGGCAGCTGTGAGAGACCACCTGAGAATTTGGATTCAAATGGACTTTTAGGTATGAAACCGAGGAGAGACTGCAATGATGGTGACACCGTTGCAAAGCTGACTGTGTTCTGAAGAGGCCCATCACCAGCTTTCCCTGCTGGCCCTTCTGCTGTGGGAGCAGATGCCACTGTTCATTCTGTGCTGACTGTGTTGCTGCGCAGCAGAGAGCAGGCTCTGGACTGATTCCATTCAAATGCTTTTCCTGTATGAAAGTGAGCAGTGAAAGCAATGATGGAGGCACCGATGCAAAGGTGATTGTGTGCTGAACAGGCCCAGCACCAGCTTTCAATCCTGGCTCTTCTGCTGTGGGAGCAGAGGCCAAACGTTCGTGCTGTACTCACTGTGCTGCTGGGCAGCTGAGAGAGACCACCTGAGAATTTGGATTCAAATGGACTTTTAGGTATGAAACCGAGGAGAGACTGCAATGATGGTGACACCGTTGCAAAGCTGACTGTGTGCTGAAGAGGCCCAGCACCAGCTTTCCCTGCTGGCCCTTCTGCTGTGGGAGCAGATGCCACTGTTCATTCTGTGCTGACTGTGTTGCTGCGCAGCAGAGAGCAGGCTCTGGACTGATTCCATTCAAATGCTTTTCCTGTATGAAAGTGAGCAGTGAAAGCAATGATGGAGGCACCGATGCAAAGGTGATTGTGTGCTGAACAGGCCCAGCACCAGCTTTCAATCCTGGCTCTTCTGCTGTGGGAGCAGAGGCCAAACGTTCGTGCTGTACTCACTGTGCTGCTGGGCAGCTGAGAGAGACCACCTGAGAATTTGGATTCAAATGGACTTTTAGGTATGAAACCGAGGAGAGACTGCAATGATGGTGACACCGTTGCAAAGCTGACTGTGTGCTGAAGAGGCCCAGCACCAGCTTTCCCTGCTGGTCCTTCTGCTGTGGGAGCAGATGCCACTGTTCATTCTGTGCTGACTGTGTTGCTGCGCAGCAGAGAGCAGGCTCTGGACTGATTCCATTCAAATGCTTTTCCTGTATGAAAGTGAGCAGTGAAAGCAATGATGGAGGCACCAATGCAAAGGTGATTGTGTGCTGAACAGGTCCAGCACCAGCTTTCAATCCTGGCTCTTCTGCTGTGGGAGCAGAGGCCAAACGTTCGTGCTGTACTCACTGTGCTGCTGGGCAGCTGAGAGAGACCACCTGAGAATTTGGATTCAAATGGACTTTTAGGTATGAAACCGAGGAGAGACTGCAATGATGGTGACACCGTTGCAAAGCTGCTTGTGTGCTGAAGAGGCCCAGCACCAGCTTTCCCTGCTGGTCCTTCTGCCGTGGGAGCAGATGCCACTGTTCATTCTGTGCTGACTGTGTTGCTGCGCAGCAGAGAGCAGGCTCTGGACTGATTCCATTCAAATGCTTTTCCTGTATGAAAGTGAGCAGTGAAAGCAACGATGGAGGCACCAATGCAAAGGTGATTGTGTGCTGAACAGGTCCAGCACCAGCTTTCAATCCTGGCTCTTCTGCTGTGGGAGCAGAGGCCAAACGTTCGTGCTGTACTCACTGTGCTGCTGGGCAGCTGAGAGAGACCCCCTGAGAATTTGGATTCAAATGGACTTTTAGGTATGAAACCGAGGAGAGACTGCAATGATGGTGACACCGTTGCAAAGCTGCTTGTGTGCTGAAGAGGCCCAGCACCAGCTTTCCCTGCTGGTCCTTCTGCTGTGGGAGCAGATGCCACTGTTCATTATGTGCTGACTGTGTTGCTGCGCAGCAGAGAGCAGGCTCTGGACTGATTCCATTCAAATGCTTTTCCTGTATGAAAGTGAGCAGTGAAAGCAATGATGGAGGCACCAATGCAAAGGTGATTGTGTGCTGAACAGGCCCAGCACCAGCTTTCAATCCTGGCTCTTCTGCTGTGGGAGCAGAGGCCAAACGTTCGTGCTGTACTCACTGTGCTGCTGGGCAGCTGAGAGAGACCACCTGAGAATTTGTATTCAAATGGACTTTTAGGTATGAAACCGAGGAGAGACTGCAATGGTGGTGACACCGTTGCAATGCTGACTGTGTGCTGAAGAGGCCCAGCACCAGCTTTCCCTGCTGGCCCTTCTGCTGTGGGAGCAGATGCCAAACGTTCATTCTGTGCTGACTGTGTTGCTGCGCAGCAGAGAGCAGGTTCTGGACTGATTCCATTCAAATGCTTTTCCTGTATGAAAGTGAGCAGTGAAAGCAATGATGGAGGCACCGATGCAAAGGTGATTGTGTGCTGAACAGGCCCAGCACCAGCTTTCAATCCTGGCTCTTCTGCTGTGGCAGCAGAGGCCAAACGTTCGTGCTGTACTCACTGTGCTGCTGGGCAGCTGAGAGCGACCACCTGAGAATTTGTATTCAAATGGACTTTTAGGTATGAAACCGAGGAGAGACTGCAATGATGGTGACACCGTTGCAAAGCTGACTGTGTGCTGAAGAGGCCCAGCACCAGCTTTCCCTGCTGGCCCTTCTGCTGTGGGAGCAGATGCCAAACGTTCATTCTGTGCTGACTGTGTTGCTGCGCAGCAGAGAGCAGGTTCTGGACTGATTGCATTCAAATGCTTTTCATGTATGAAAGTGAGCAGTGAAAGCAATGATGGAGGCACCGATGCAAAGGTGATTGTGTGCTGAACAGGCCCAGCACCAGCTTTCCCTGCTGGTCCTTCTGCTGTGGGAGCAGATGTCACTGTTCATTCTGTGCTGACTGTGTTGCTGCGCCAGCTTTCCCTGCTGGCCCTTCTGCAGCAGAGAGCAGGTTCTGGACTGATTGCATTCAAATGCTTTTCATGTATGAAAGTGAGCAGTGAAAGCAATGATGGAGGCACCGATGCAAAGGTGATTGTGTGCTGAACAGGCCCAGCACCAGCTTTCCCTCCTGCCTCTTCGCCTGTGGGAGCAGAGGCCAAACGTTCGTGCTCTACTCACAGTGCTGCTGGGCAGCTGAGAGCGACCACCTGAGAATTTGTATTCAAATGGACTTTTAGGTATGAAACCGAGGAGAGACTGCAATGATGGTGACACCGTTGCAAAGCTGTCTGTGTGCTGAAGAGGCCCAGCACCAGCTTTCCCTGCTGGCCCTTCTGCACTGGGAGCAGATGCCAAACGTTCATTCTGTGCTGACTGTGTTGCTGTGCAGCAGAGAGCAGGTTCTGGACTGATTGCATTCAAATGCTTTTCATGTATGAAAGTGAGCAGTGAAAGCAATGATGGAGGCACCGATTTAAAAGTGATTGTGTGCTGAACAGGCCCAGCACCAGCTTGTGGGAGCAGAGGCCAAACGTTCGTCCTTTACTCACTGTGCTGCAGGGCAGCTGAGAGCGACCACCTGAGAATTTGTATTCAAATGGACTTTTAGGTATGAAAACGAGGAGAGACTGCAATGGTGCTGACACCGTTGCAAAGCTGACTGTGTGCTGAAGAGGCCCAGCACCAGCTTTCCCTGCTGGCTCTTCTGCTGTGGGAGCAGATGCCAAACGTTCATTCTGTGCTGAGTGTGTTGCGGCGCAGCAGAGAGCAGGTTCTGAACTAATTGCATTCAAATGCTTTTCATGTATGAAAGTGAG
>NW_026642536.1:0-999 GCF_028554395.1 Pezoporus wallicus
GACTGTGGGAGCAGATGGCAACCATTTCGTGCTCTACTCACTGTGCTGCTGGGCAGCCGAGAGCAAGCTCCGAAGAGGGTGCTTTCAAATGGACCTTTAGGTATGAAAGCGAGCAGCGACAGCAATGATGGTGACACCGTTGCAAAGCTGACTGTGT
Organism: Pezoporus wallicus; assembly: GCF_028554395.1. Lineage (NCBI taxonomy): Eukaryota > Metazoa > Chordata > Aves > Psittaciformes > Psittacidae > Pezoporus > Pezoporus wallicus. The sequence goes on from NW_026642536.1 coordinate 158, forward strand.
GCTGAAGATGCCCAGCACATGCTTTCCCTCCAGGCTCTTCGACTGTGGGAGCAGACGGCAACCCTAACCCTAACCCTAACCCTAACCCTAACCCTAACCCTAACCCTAACCCTAAACCTAACCATAACCCTAACCCTAACCCTAACCCCTAACCCTAACCCTAACCCCTAACCCTAACCCCTAACCCTAACCCTAACCCTAACCCTAACCCTAACCCCAACCTCTTAATGCCTAACTGTTCGTGCTCTACTCACTGGTCTGCTGGGCAGCGGAGAGCTAGCTCTGTAGAGGGTGCATTCAAATGGACTTTTAGGTATGAAACTGAGGAGAGACTGCAATGATGGTGACACCGTTGCAAAGCTGACTGTGTGCTGAAGATGCCCAGCACTGCTTTCCCTCCTGGCTCTTCGACGGTGGGAGCAGACGGCAACCGTTCGTGCTCTACTCACTGTGCTGCTGGGCAGCCGAGAGCAAGCTCCGAAGAGGGTGCATTCAAATGGACCTTTAGGTATGAAAGCGAGGAGCGACAGTAATGATGGTGACACCGTTGCAAAGCTGACTGTGTGCTGAAGATGCCCAGCACATGCTTTCCCTCCTGGCTCTTCGGATCTGGGAGCAGAAGCCAGACGTTCGTGCACTAATCGCTCTGCCCCTGGGCAGCCGAGAACAAGCTTCGGAGAGGTTGCACTCAAATGGACTTTTAAGTATGAAAGCGAGGAGCGACAGCAATGATGGTGACACCGTTGCAAAGCTGACTGTGTGATGAAGATGCCCAGCACATGTTTTCCATCCTGGCTCTTCGGCTCTAAGAGCAGAGGCCCGTTCATGCACTAATCAGTGTG
>NW_026642537.1:0-977 GCF_028554395.1 Pezoporus wallicus
CACCTGGACACATTTCTGTGTAGCCTTATCTAGGTGTTCCTGCTCCGGCAGGGGGATTGGACTAGATGATCTTTCGAGGTCCCTTCCAATCTCTAGCGTACTGGGATACTGTGATACTGTAACTCTCCTCCAAATCCCTCTGAGAGCAGGGAGAGGAAGAAGCGAAGTGACATGAAGCTGGATGGCTTGCCCCACACCAAAACTCTGCAAAGGTGTCAAGCATCCATCCTAGGGCATACAGGAAAGAAGGAAGGCATTAACCCAGGAACCTAGGAAGTAGTAACAAACAACAAAAAAAGGAGGAAGAGGACAATTAACAGCAATGGGCTTTCTCTTAAATCTGATGTCCCCACCCAGAACCACTTTGCAGTTCTTCAGGGGGCTAACAAGGAAGCACACACCTCACAACATAAAAAAGTGGCTGATGCACTGGCAAAGAAGACTACTTGTGCTGCCAGGAAAAAGCAGTGGGTCATAGCAGTAGGGGACTCTACTTTGAAAGACACAGAGGCACCATCTGTTGGCTTGACCTATTCTCCAGAGAGGCGTGTTGCGTATCAGGGGCTCTAGGCAGGATGTTGCAGAGAGGCTGCCTGGTCTAGTAAGTTCCACGGACTTATTACCCAATTCTAGTGATCCATGTGGGTACTAGCAATATAGATAGCAGCAGCCTGGAGAACATAAAGGACTACAGAGCCCTGGGAGAGGTGGTTAGGGGCTCTGGAGCTCAGGTGGTCTTTTCATCAATTTTCTTCTTCTTCTTCTTCTTCGTCATGTGATGATGACTCCTGATCAGATTCTGGACCGGGGGGTGAATTCATTGGTTCTTCATCTCGCTTCACCCTTTTTGCCTCCTTTTTGCTTGTTCTCTTGCGTACAGGGGCAACCGATATTGGTACGAATTGGTCCTCTGGTTTGGCTGCAGTGATTATCACTGTGGTTTGAGTAGCAACTAGCCTTTGAGCAAATTAAACGCA
>NW_026642538.1:0-9878 GCF_028554395.1 Pezoporus wallicus
CAACCGCGGCCTACCGCGCGCACTGCGCCTGCGCGCCGATGCTTTCCGCGCATGCGCCTGGTGGTGGTGGTAGTAGGTGAGGGGGGGGCTTATAGCGCATGCGCAATCCGCGCTTCTCTTTGCCCCCCCCCTCCATGCCCACCGCTGGTTCCCCCCCCCGAGCCACGTGCGCGCCTTTGTGCTGCGGGGGGCGATGGCGGCTCCGCGCATGCGCGGGAGCTGGGTGGGATGGGGAAGGGGGGGGGCACAGATGGGACCCATAGGGGAATATTTGGGGGGGGGGAGCCCCATAGAGGAGGGCCGGAGGTGATGAAGGCCTTAAAATGGGGGGGTTTGGGGCTTGGGGGATCCTAAATATAGGGGGTGGGGGCTCCATGGGTGTGGGTGACCCCAAAAACAAGGACATGGGGGGGGGGGGACTCTTTAGGTCCTGGGCAGCACCACATATGGGGCCAGGGGGGTTTAGGGGGGGTCCTGGGGCAGCCCCATAGGGGAGCAATAGTGTGGGGCTCAGGCCTCTGGAGGGAGCAGGCAGCCCCATAAAGAGGGGTTGGGGGCTGCCAGGGCCTGCTCTGCCCCATAAGCGGGTGCTGAGGTCCCCATAGGGTGGCATTGGGGTGGTCAGTGGTGCTGCGTGAGCCCAGAGATGGGGGGGGGGGCTGGGGATGAATGGTTTCCTATGGGGCTGGAGACCCCAAAGAGGGGCTTTGAGGGGGTCCCTTGGAGGCTGAATGCAGAGATGGGTGGGGTGTCCAATGATGGGGCTCTCATTGGAGATAGGGGGGCCCAAAGCAGCCCCAGGTGGGGCATTTTGGGATGATTACAAGGGGGGGGTCGTGTTCCCCTGCCCCCCAGTGAGCCCCATATCTCCCCTTCCCCACAGTCTCCAAAGGAGCCCGAGCAGCTCCGGAAGCTCTTCATTGGCGGCCTCAGCTTCGAAACCACAGACGAGAGCCTGCGCAGCCACTTCGAGCAATGGGGCACCCTGACCGACTGCGTGGTGAGCCCCACAAGTCCCCTGTGCCCCCTAAGTCCCCTGTGCCCCCTAAGTCTTCTGTACCCCCCCAGGTCCCCTGTGTCTCCCATGTCCTCTGAGCCCCCCAAGTCCTCTGTGCCCCCCACGTCCTTTGAGCTCTCCAGGTCCCTTGTGCCCCCCAGGTTTGCTGTGTCCTTCAGTATCCCCCAAGTTTCTTGTGTCCCTCAAGTCCTCTGTACCCCTAAGTCCTCTGTGCCCCTCAAGTCCTATGAACCCCCCAGGTCGCCTGTGCCCCACAGGTCTCCGGAGCCCCCCAGTTCCTCTGTGACCCCCAGGTCCTCTTTGCCCCCTCCATCACTTTCAATGGGTGTCACCTCTGGGTGATGCTCCTGTGGTAGTGAGGAGGAAAGGGACCAGAGGTGATGGGAAGGAGCCGCATCCCTATGGATCTTTTGGGGGGGTTCCAGGCTGGATCCTGATGTGTGTCCCTGTTCCCCAAGGTGATGAGGGACCCGAACACGAAGCGCTCCCGCGGCTTCGGCTTCGTCACGTACTCCTCGGTGGAGGAGGTGGATGCAGCCATGAACGCCCGGCCCCACAAAGTGGATGGCAGAGTCGTTGAACCAAAGAGAGCCGTGTCCAGAGAGGTGGGGATGGGCCCTGCTTGGGGGGGGGGGGGGGGGGATGGACACAGGGGGGTTCCAAGCATCCCAAACGCATCCCTAAAGTAATCCTGGGCTGATCCCAACCACAGCCTGTGCTGACCCCCCACCCGTTCTAAGTGCATCTTGAAATCCAATCCCAACACACCCCAGACCCATCCTGAATTGACCCCCCAAAACAACCCACAAACCCCCCCAAATCCATCCCAAACTATCCCCAAACCCACCCACAAAACAACCCCCAACCCCCCCAAATCCATCCCAAACTATCCCCAAACCCACGCCTAAAACAACCCCACAACCCCTGCCAAATCCATCCCAAACCCATCCCAAACTGACCCCAAATCCCCCCCAAACAACTGCCAACACCCCCCAGTTCCATCCCAAACCCATCCCAAAGTGACCCCAAACCGTCCTAAATTCTCCCCTAAAATAGCCCCCAACCCACACCAATCTCATCCCAAACCATCTTCAAACCCACCCCAAACTCATCCTAAACACATCCCAAACCATTCCTGAACCCATCCCAAATCCATCCCAAACCCGTTCCAAGCCACCTCCAAACCTGTCCCAACCCCATCCCAAACCATCCCCAAACGCATCCCCACCCATCTCCAAACCATCCCGAAACCCATGTGAAACCCATCCCAACCCATCTGCAAACCCATCTCTAAACCCATCCCAAATGCATCCCGAATCCATCCCAATGACATCTCAAACCATCCCAAGACCCATCCCAAACTGTCATCAAACCTGTCTCAACCCATGTCCAAACCCACCCCGAACCAATCCGAAGCCTATCCCAAACCAACTCCAAACTCCTCCAAACACATCCCCAAACCCATCCCAAAGCATCCCCAAACGCATCCCAAAGCACCCACAACCCAACCCCACCCTAACCACATCCCAAAGCATTCCCAAACCACCTCCAAACCCACCCCAACCGCATCCCCCCCAGTCCCTCCCTAACCCCCCGACCCCCCAATCCCTCCCTAACCCCAACCCCCCAATCCCATCCAATCTCTTCCCAACTCCATCCCTAACCTCCCCAATACCTTACCCCATCCCCAACCCCCCCCAACGCCCTCAATCCCTCCCCAACCCCATCCCTAAATCCCCAATCCCTTCCCAACCCCATCCCCAACCCCCCCACCGTATCCCTAACCGCCCCCAACCCAATCCCCCCCAACCCCATCCCTAACCCCCCTCACCCCATTCCTTACCTCCTCCAATCCCATCCCTATCCCCCCCAACCCCATCCCTAACCCCACCAATACCCCCAAACCCCATCCCTAACCCTCCTCACCCCCTCCCTAACCTCCCTCAATCCCCCAACCCCATCTCTAACCCCCCCAGTCCCGCCAACCCCATCCCTAACCCCCCCAATACCCCCCAGCCCCATCCCCCCCAACCCCATCCCTAACCTCCCCCAACCTCATCCTTATCCCCCCAATCCGATCCCTAACCCCCAAATCCCCCCAGTCCCTCCCCAACCCCATCCCCAACACCTCTAACCCCCCTCAACCACCCCCAGCACCCCCGCAACCCCATCCCTAACCCCCCCATCCCCACCCCAACCCCATCCCCAACACCTCTAACCCCCCATAACTACCCCCAACACCCCCCCAACCCCATCCCTAACCCCCCCATCCCCACCACCTCTAACTCCCCTCAACCATCCCTAACACCCCCTGAACCCCATCCCTAACCCCCAAATCCCACCCCAACCCCATGGCCACCACCTCTAACCCCCCATAACCACCCCCAACACCCCCCAACCCCATCCCTAACCCCCCAATCCCCCCCAACCCCATCCCTAACCCCCCCATCCCCAACACCTCTAACTCCCCTCAACCATCCCTAACACCCCCTGAACCCCATCCCTAACCCCCAAATCCCACCCCAACCCCATGGCCACCACCTCTAACCCTCCATAACCACCCCCAACACCCCCCCAACCCCATCCCTAACCCCCAATCCCCCCAACCCCATCCCTAACCCCCCCATCCCCAACACCTCTAACTCCCCTCAACCATCCCTAACACCCCCTGAACCCCATCCCTAACCCCCAAATCCCACCCCAACCCCATCCCCACCACCTCTAACCCCCCATAACCACCCCCAACACCCCCCCAACCCCATCCCTAACCCCCCCAATCCCCCCCAACCCCATCCCTAACCCCCCCATCCCACCCCAACCCCATCCCCACCACCTCTAACCCCCCATAACCACCCCCAACCCCCCCCCCCCCCCCCCACCTCACCCCATTGCTCCCGCAGGACTCCCAGCGGCCCGGCGCCCACCTCACCGTCAAGAAGATCTTTGTGGGGGGCATCAAGGAGGACACGGAGGAGCATCACCTCCGCGACTACTTCGGGCAGTACGGCAAGATCGAGGTCATCGAGATCATGACCGACCGCGGCAGCGGCAAGAAGCGCGGCTTCGCCTTCGTCACCTTCGACGACCACGACTCCGTGGACAAGATCGTCAGTGAGTGATGGAGGGGGGGGTTAACCCCTGATGTGTGCCTTGGGGATGGGGCTGAAGCTCAGCTGGATCCAGCCCTGTGCTGCTGGGATGCTCTGAGAGCCGTCCCGCCTGGCCTGGAGGGGAGGGAGCAGGGAAACGCTCTCCATTGAGCCCATCCCAGTGTCCCAGCAGGGAAGAGCTTCCTTATCTCCAAGCTGAACTTCTCCTGTTCCAGCCTGAGCCCATCACCCCTTGTCCCATTGCTCCAGTCCTTGCTGCAGATCCAGCTCCAGCATCCCTGTAGCCCCATTCAGGCACTGGAAGCTGCTCCGAGCTCTCTTCTCCATCCCCAGTATTCCCAGTTCCCAAGCACCCAAAGAGGATGCTCAGCCCTCAGTGATTCTTTCCTCTGGAGCAGGATGCTCTGAGATCCATCCAACCTGTCCTTGATGGGATGGAGCAGCCAGACTTTCTCCATTGAGCCTATTGCAGTGTCCCAGCACCCTCATTTTCCTTCTTTCCAAGCTGAAATTCCCTGCTCCAGCCTGAACCCATCACCCCTTGTCCCATCGCTCCAATCCTTGCTGCAGATCCAGCTCCAGCATCCCTGTAGCCTCCTTCAGGCACTGGAACCTGCTCCGAGCTCTCCTCTCCATCCCCAGTATTCCCAAGTGCCCCAAGAGGATTCTCAGCCCTTAGGGATGCTTTCCTCTGGAGCAGGATGCTCTGAGATCCGTCTGACCTGTCCTTCATGGGATGGAGCAGGCAAACGCTCTCCATTGAGCCCATCCCAGTGTCCCAGCAGGGAAGAGCTTCTTTAGATCCAAGCTGAACTTCCCCTGTTCCAGTCTGAACCCATCACCCCTTGTCCCATCGCTCCAGCTCTGGGTAGAGATCCAGCTCCAGCATCCCTGTAGCCCCATTCAGGCACTGGAAGCTGCTCTGAGCTCTCTTCTCCATCCCCAGTATTCCCAGTTCCCAAGCACCCAAAGAGGATGCTCAGCCCTCAGTGATTCTTTCCTCTGGAGCAGGATGCTCTGAGATCCATCCAACCTGTCCTTGATGGGATGGAGTAGCCAGACTTTCTCCATTGAGCCTATTGCAGTGTCCCAGCACCCTCATTTTCCTTCTTTCCAAGCTGAAATTCCCTGCTCCAGCCTGAACCCATCACCCCTTGTCCCATCGCTCCAGCGCTGGGTAGAGATCCAGCCCCAGTATCCCTGTAGCCCCCTTCAGGCACTGGCAGCTGCTCTGAGCTCTCTTCTCCATCCCCAGTATTCCCAGCTTCCAAGCACAAAACAGGATGTTCAGCCCTTAGGGATGCTTTCTGATGGAGCAGGATGCTCCAAGCCCCATCCAAACTGGCCTGGATGGGATGGAGGAGCCAAACCTTCCCCATTGAGCCCATCCCAGTGTCCCAACAGGGAAGAGCTTCCTTATCTCCAAGCTGAACTCTCCCTGTTCCAGCCTGAACCCATCACCCCTTGTCCCATTGCTCCAGTCCTTGCTGCAGATCCAGCTCCAGCATCCCTGTAGCCCCATTCAGGCACTGGAAGCTGCTCCGAGCTCTCTTCTCCATCCCCAGTATTCCCAAGTGCCCCAAGAGGATGCTCAGTCCTTAGAGATGCTTTCCTCTGGAGCAGGATGCTCTGAGATCCATCTGACCTGTCCTTGATGGGATGGAGCAGGGAAACGCTCTCCATTGAGCCCATCCCAGTGTCCCAGCAGGGAAGAGCTTCCTTATCTCCAACCTGAACTTCCCCTGTTCCAGCCTGAACCCATCACCCCTTGTCCCATCGCTCCAATCCTTGCTGCAGATCCAGCTCCAGCATCCCTGTAGCCCCCTTCAGGCACTGGAAGCTGCTCCAAGCTCTCTTCTCCATCCCCAGTATTCCCAGTTCCCAAGCACCCAAAGAGGATGCTCAGCCCTCAGTGATTCTTTCCTCTGGAGCAGGATGCTCTGAGATCCATCCAACCTGTCCTTGATGGGATGGAGCAGCCAGACTTTCTCCATTGAGCCTATTGCAGTGTCCCAGCATCCTCAATTTCCTTATTTCCAAGCTGAAATTCCCTGCTTCAGCCTGAACCCATCACCCCTTGTCCCATCGCTCCAATCCTTGCTGCAGATCCAGCTCCAGCATCCCTGTAGCCCCCTTCAGGCACTGGAAGCTGCTCCAAGCTCTCTTCTCCATCCCCAGTATTCCCAGTTCCCAAGTGCCCCAAGAGGATGCTCAGCCCTCAGGGATGCTTTCCACTGGAGCAGGATGCTCCAAGATCCGTCCAGCCTTGCCTTTATAGGATGGAGCAGGCAAACCTTCTCTGTTGAACCCATCCCAGTGTCCCAACAGGGAAGAACTTCCTTATCTCCAAGCTGAACTCCCCCTGTTCCAGTCTGAACCCGTCACCCCTTGTCCCATCGCTCCAATCCTTGCTGCAGATCCAGCTCCAGCATCCCTGTCCTCCACTTCAGCCACTGGAAGCTGCTCTCCTCCAGCCCCAATGTTCCCAGCCTGGCTCCTATGGGAACTGCTCCATCCCCTCCTCATCCTCATGGCTTTGCTCCAACAGCTCCGTATCCTTAAGGACACCACAACCAGATGCAGCATCCAAGTGGGATCTCCCCAGGACGTAGTTAAAGGGGGAGAATCCCCTCCCTGAGCTGCTGCTCACTCTCTGGGGGTGCAACCCAGCACATGGGGGCTCAGTGTGGATCTCCTTGTCCAGCACCCCCAAATCCTCCTCCTCAGGCTGCTCCCACTTCCCAACTTGGGATTCCCCATCCATGGGCAGGACCTTGGCCTTATTGAGCTCCTTGAGGTTGCCATTGGCAGCTCTCAGTGGATCCAGATCCCTTTGGATCCAATCCCTTCCCTGCAGCCATCACCGCCAGGCTGAGGGTGCTCGATCCCATTGTCCCTGTCACCAACACCGGTGGCCCCTTACCCGCTGGTGTGCATCCATCCCATCCACGTCTCCATTGGAAAACCAGGGATCTGGGGGGTGGTGGCACCGAGGATGCTCAGGGCAGCTCAATGGGTTAGGGTTAGGGGTCCCCCCCCAAAGCATCCCCCCCTCTTACAATGAGGTAGCACTGATTGGCATGAGTGATGCTCGTAAGGATCCCTTTGTTGGGGGGGGGGTGTGTTCCCATTCCATCCATCCCATCCCCATCTCCATTGGAAAACCAAGGATCTGTGGGGTGGTGGCACTGAGAATGCTCAGGGCAGCTCAATGGGTTAGGGGTCCCCCCCAAAGCATCCCCCCCCCCCCCTTAGAATGAAGTAGCACTGATTGACATGAGTGATGCTCATGAGCATCCCTTTGTTGGGGAGGTGTTCCCATTCCATCCATCCCATCCACATCTCCATTGGAGAACCAAGGATGCTCGGCAGCTGAATGGGTTAGGGTTAGGGATCCCTCACAAAGCGTTCCCCCCCCCCCCTTAGAATGAAGTAGCACTGATTGACATGAGTGATGCTCATGAGCATCCCTTTGTTGGGGGGGGGGTGTGTGTTCCCATTCCATCCATCCCGTCCACATCTCCATTGGAGAGCCAGGGATGCTCAGGGCAGCTCAATGGGTTAGGGTTAGCTTTAGGGTCCCCCCAAAAGCATCCCCCCCCCCTTAGAATGAAGTAGCACTGATTGACATCAGTGATGCTCATGAGCATCCCTTTGTTGGGGAGGTGTTCCCATTCCATCCATCCCATCCACATCTCCATTGGAGAACCAAGGATGCTCAGGGCAGCTGAATGGATTAGGGTTAGGGGTCCCCCCCAAAGCATCCCCCCCCCGTTAGAATGAATTAGCACTGATTGACATGAGTGATGCTCCTGAGCATCCCTTTGGTGGGTTGGGGAGTTGGGTTGATTCTCCCTCCATCCATTGCATCCACGCCTCCCCTTTGGGATCTGGGATGACGGCCGTATCCCGGGTGCCCTTTTCCCCCCCTTCATTCCCTGTCTTTCCCCCCCCCCTCCCCTCCCCTCCACAACCCCCCCCCCCATTTTCCCAGTCCAGAAATACCACACTGTGAACGGGCACAACTGCGAGGTGAGGAAAGCCCTGTCCAAGCAGGAGATGGCCAGCGCCTCGGCCAGCCAGCGAGGTGAGCCCCCCCCTCAGCCCCCCCGCTGCCCCCCGTCCCCCCCGCAGCCCCTTCACCGCGCTGCCTGCGCTGTTCCTAAAGGCTGTCCCCTGCCTCCTCCTCCTCCTCTTCCTCCTCCTCCTCCTCCTCCTCTCTTAGGCCGCAGCGGCTCCGGTAACTTCGGCGGGGGCCGCGGTGGCGGCGGCGGCGGCTTCGGTGGCAACGACAACTTCAACCGTGGAGGCAACTTTGGGGGCCGTGGTGAGTGAGATGGGGACCCCCCCTTCCCCTGCCCCCTTCATCCCCATCCATCCCTAGGGCACCCCCCCCCACATCAGGATGAGGCCCTGGCTCCTCTGACACCCCCCAAAGTGCCTTCATCCCCATCCCTTTGGTACCCCCCCTTTCCAAGGTGCCGCGATGGCTCCAGCTGCTTCCTCCTCCATCCACATCAGGATGTGGCCCCAGCTCCTCCGACACCCCCCCAAGTGCCTTCATCCCCATCCCTTTGGTACCCCCCCTTTCCAAGGCACTGCCATGGCTCCAACTGCCTCCTCCTCCTCCATCATCCATATCAGGACCCCCCCCGCCTTCATCCCCCTCCATCCCTATGGCATCCCCCATTATCCAAGCACCACCATGACTCCAGCTGCCTCCTCTTCCTCCATCATCCACATCAGTACCCCCCCTCCTTCATCCCTATGGCACCCCCCATTATCCAAGCACCACCATGACTCCAGCTGCCTCCTCTTCCTCCATCATCCACATCAGGACCCCCCCCCCCACCTTCATCCCTATGGCACCCCCCATTATCCAAGCACCACCATGACTCCAGCTGCCTCCTCTTCCTCCATCATCCACATCAGGACCCCCCGACCCCCCCTCCTTCATCCCCATCCATCCCTATGTCACCCCCCCATTATCCAAAGCCCCACACCACAGAGCAAGCCATCCCCCCCCCACAACCCCAGCTCAGCTCCCTCCCTTCTCCTCCCCTCCCATAGGTTACGGTGGTGGCAGCGGCCCCGGTTACTCCGGTGGCGGCGGTGGCGGCGGTGGCAACCGGGGCTACGGAGGGGGCAGCAGCACCTACGATGGCTACAACAACGGGGGGGGGGGCTTCGGCGGCGGCAGCGGGGGCCGGCGGCCGGCACGGGGCCCGGCGCTGGCCGTCAGGAACGGGCTCTCCGAGGCAGGCACAGGTGAGGGGCACAGGGACATGGGGGGGTGCCCATTGGGTGTCTCTGGGTTCCCCATCACCCCCCCCCAAGGTATCTGGTACCCCACTGGGGGGGACAGGCTCCCCATTAAACCTAATGGTGCCCTGGGGCTTCCTGGTAACCCCCCCCCCAAGGTATCTGGTACCCCACTGTGGGGGGCAGGCTCCCCATTAAACCTAATGGTGCCCTGGGGCTTCCTGGTAACCCCCCCCCCAAGGTATCTGGTACCCCACTGTGGGGGGCAGGCTCCCCATTAAACCTAATGGTGCCCTGGGGCTTCCTGGTAACCCCCCCCCAAGGTATATGGTACCCCACTGGGGGGGGCAAGCTCCCCATTAACCCTAATGGTGCCCTGGGGCTGCCTGTTAATGCCACCCCCCATGTATCTGGTACCCTATTGGGGGGGGGGGGGGGGGGGGGGGGGGGGGGGCAAGCTCCCCATTAAACCTAATGGTACTCTGAGG
>NW_026642539.1:0-9806 GCF_028554395.1 Pezoporus wallicus
GGAGCAGCCCAGCATCACCAACAGCGTGGGGGCATCACCAACAGTGTGGGGGCATCACCAACAGTGTGGGGACATCACCAACAGTGTGGGGACTGGGGGGCATCACCAACAGCGTGGGGGCATCACCAACAGTGTGGGGACATCACCAACAGTGTGGGGACATCACCAACAGTGTGGGGACAGGGGGGCATCACCAACAGCGTGGGGGCATCACCAACAGTGTGGGGGCATCACCAACAGTGTGGGGACATCACCAACAGCGTGGGGACATCACCAACAGCGTGGGGGCATCACCAACAGTGTGGGGGCATCACCAACAGTGTGGGGACATCACCAACAGCGTGGGGACATCACCAACAGCGTGGGGACATCACCAACAGCGTGGGGACATCACCAACAGTGTGGGGACAGGGGGGCATCACCAACAGCGTGGGGGCATCACCAACAGTGTGGGGGCATCACCAACAGTGTGGGGGCATCACCAGCGTGGGGACATCACCAACAGCGTGGGGACATCACCAACAGCGTGGGGGCATCACCAACAGTGTGGGGGCATCACCAACAGTGTGGGGACATCACCAACAGTGTGGGGACAGGGGGGCATCACCAACAGTGTGGGGGCATCACCAACAGTGTGGGGACAGGGGGGCATCACCAACAGTGTGGGGACAGGGGGGCATCACCAACAGCGTGGGGACATCACCAACAGCATGGGGACAGGGGGACATCACCAACAGCATGGGGACAGGGGGGGCATCACCAACAGCATGGGGACAGGGGGACATCACCAACAGCGTGGGGACATCACCAACAGCATGGGGACAGGGGGGCATCACCAACAGCATGGGGACAGGGGGGCATCACCAACAGCATGGGGACATCACCCACAGCGTGGGGGCATCACCAACAGCATGGGGACATCACCAACAGTGTGGGGACAGGGGGGCATCACCAACAGCATGGGGACACGGGGACATCACCCACAGCGTGGGGGCATCACCAACAGCGTGGGGACAGGGGGACAAGGTGGCAGTGCCATGCATATGGGGACGCTGCTGTGTGCGTGCATCCTGGTGTAAGTGGTACCCGGGGGGTCCCGGCTGTACCCCGGTATCCCAGGGGACATCCGGGGGGGGGGTATCCCAGTGGGTGCCGTGGATCCCAATGTACCCCGTGAGGGGGTACCCCGGTGTCGGGGAGGGGTTTCCGGGGGCTGTATCCCGGTATTTGGGGGCTGTATCCCGGTACTGGGGGCTGTATCCCGATATTGGGGGGTGTATCCTGGGGCTGTATCCCGGTATTTGGGGGCTGTGTCCCGGTACTGGGGGCTGTATCCCGATATCGGGGGGTGTATCCCGGGGCTGTATCCCGGTGTCGGGGGCTGTATCCCGGGGCTGTTTCCCGATACCGGGGCTCTATCCCGATGGGTGGGGGGTGGGTCCCGGGTGGTGGTGGTGTCCCGGGGGGGGGGATGTATCCCGGTTCGGGGGGCTGTATCCCCTGTATCCCGGTGTATCCCGATGTGGGTGGGACTGTATCCCGGTATCCCTGTATCCCGATGTGGGTGGGACTATCCCGGTGTATCCCGATGGGGCGGGGGGGCTGTATCCCTGTGTGCCCCGCTGTAACCCGGTTCGGGGGGTGGGCTGTTTCCCTGTGTAACCCGATGGAGGGGGGGGGGCTGTTTCCGTGGGGGGGGGGGGGGGGGGCCTGTGTAACCCGATGGAGGGGGGGGGGCTGTTTCCCTGTGTATCCCGGTTCGGGGGGTGGGCTGTTTCCCTGTGTATCCCGATGGGGGGGGGCTGTTTCCCTGTGTATCCCGGTGTGTCCCGATTCGGGGGGGGGGGGGGGGGGGGGGGGGCTGTTTCCCGCTGTATCCCGATGGGGGGGGGGCTGTTTCCCGGTGCCCCCCCGCCCGGGGCTGCCGGTACCTGGGGAAGCCGCCGCTCCTCCTGGCCCCGCCGCCCGCCCCCTCCTCGCTCATCCCCGCCGCGCTCCGTGCCGCCTCCCGCGCCGCCAGGGGGCGCCACCCCCCCTCCGCGGAGCACCATGGGAAAGGGCGCTGCGCGCCGCGGGGGCTTGTGGGAAGTGTGGTCCCTGCCGGCGGGGGGGGAGCGGGAGAAGGGGCGGGGCTGCCCCCCCCCGGGACTACGGCTCCCACAATGCCCTGCGCGGGGAAGGCGGGGACGGAGGGGGGGCACGTGATGGGGGGTGCGGGAGAGGGATGGAGAGGGGTGGACACGTGGGGTGGGATAGGGGTGGACACGTGGGGTGGGATAGGGGTGGACACGTGGGGTGGGATGGGGATGGACACGTGGGGTGGGATAGGGGTGGACACGTTGGGGGGGATGGGGATGGACACGTGGGGTGGGATAGGGGTGGACACGTGGGGTGGGATAGGGGTGGACACGTGGGGTGGGATGGGGATGGACAGGGATGGATACAGGTGGGATAGGGATGGAGAGGGATGGACACGTCGGTGGGATAGGGATCCACACGTGGGGTGGGATAGGGATGGATCAGGATGGACACGTGGGGTGGGATAGGGATGGAGTGGGATGGACACGAGGGGTGGGATGGGGATGGACATGTGGGGTGGGATGGGGATGGACATGTGGGGTGGGATGGGGATCCACACGTGGGGTGGGATAGGGATCGACACGTGGGATGGGATGGGGATGCACACGTGGGGTGGGATGGGGATGGGCAGGGATGGACACATGGGTTGGGATGGGGATGGACACGTGGCTGGGATAGGGATGGAGCAGGATGGACATGTGGGGTGGGATTGGGATGGACACGTGGGGTGGGATTGGGATGGACACGTGGGGTGGGATGAGGATAAGGGTGGGGACAGGCAGGTGGATGGGATGGGACACAGCTGGACAGGGGTCAATGGATGGGGACAGCAGGCTGGGACTGGGATGGGCAGGGACCAAGAGAGGTTGATCAGTGGGGACAGACTGGGAGCACTGGGCAGGGACACCCAGACTGGGAGCTCTGCGAGCAAGGGCGCCTGGGTTGGGAGCACTGGAAACAAACTGGGATCACTGGAAATAGAATCGCCCTCATAGACAGAACAGTGGGGTCAGACTGGGAGCAATGTGGGCAGAGGGACTCCCATACTGGGAGCACTGTGAATAGATTGGGATCTGTGGGGACAGAGGGACACCCATAATGGAAGCACTGGGAGCAGTGGGCATAGAGGGACACCTATACTGGGAGCATCAGGATTAAACTGGGAGGAGTGGGGATAGAGGGACACCCATATTGGGAGCACTGGGAATAGACTGGGAACTCTGTGGACAGAAGGACACCCGTACTGGGAGCACCAGGAATGGACTGGGAGCAGTGGGGACAAAGGGACATCCATACTGGGAGCACTGGGATCTCACTGGCGCCCTCATGTTGGGCCACTGGGGGCCATCGGGTGGATCCCGATCCTGGTCCCAGTGTAACGGGGACCAGGCGTGGTTTGGAAGGGGTGAACCCACAGGGGAGCCCTGATCCCATTCAAGGTCCTGGTCCCAGTGCTGGTGCCAGTATAGGGGTCCCGGTGCCCTTTGGGTTGCCAGTGCTGGTGCTGATGCCGTTATAGGGGTTCCCATGCTGTTATAGGGGTCCCGGTGCAGGTGTGTTCCGGGTGCCAGTATAGGGGAGCTGGTGCTTGTATAGAGGTCCTGGTGCTGGTGCCAGTTCCATTATAGGGGTCCTGGTGCCAGTATAGAGATCCTGGTCCTGGTATGTCCCCAGTGCCAGTATAGGGGTCCTGGTGCCCATATTGGGGTTCTGATGCTGGTACAGGGGTGCTGGTGCACATATAGGGGTCCTGGTGCAGGTGGGGTCCCAGTGCCAGTGCCAGTATAGGGGTGCTGGTTCCAGTATAGGTGTGCTGGTGCCAGTTCCATTGTAGGGGTCCTCGTGCCATTATAGGGGTGCCCATGCCTGTATAAGGGTCCCAGTTCCATTACAGGGGTCCCGGTGCCACTGGGTTCCCAGTGCCAGTGCCAGTATAGGGGTGCTGGTTCCAGTATAGAGATGTGGGTGCCAATAGGGGTGTCCCGGGGCTCTTTGGGGACCCTGGTGCTGATGCTGGTGCCATTATAGGGGTCCCGGTCCCAGTCTAGGGGTCCCAGTTCCATTACAAGGGTCCCTGCGCCAGTGGGCTCCCAATCCTGGTACCGGTACAGGGGTGCTGGTGCCAGTTCCATTATAGGGGTCACGATGCTCTTTGGGGTGCTTGTGCCGGTGCCATTATCGAGGTCCTGGGGCCCTTATGGGGTCCCTCTACAGGGGTGCCGGTGCCGGTGTAGGGGTCCTGGTGCAAGGGTCCCAGTCACGGTGCTGCTATAGGGGTGCCGGTTCTGCTATAGGGGTCCCCATGCCGTTATAGGGGTCCCGCTGCCAGTACAGGGATGCTGGTGCCAATGGGGGAGTCCCGGTGCCGGTGCGGGGGTCTCGGTGTGCTCCCAGTCCCGGTGCCGCTACCGGCGGGTTCCCGTTCGGTGCCGCTCCGCTCCGTTCCGTTCCGTCCGTTCCGTTCCGTTCCGTGCCGTGCCGGGGCGGGGCCGCGTCAAACGCCGGGCGGGGCCGTTCTTCACCGTTCGCCCCGATCGCGGCCCCCGGCCCCCGGTACCGGCCCCGGTCCCTCCCCCCGGCGTCACCGGCACCAAACCCCGGCTCCAGCGGCGGCTCCGGCCCCGGCCCCACCGGCACCGCGGGGCCCGCACCCCCCCGGTACCGGCACCGGCACCGGCGGAGGGGGAAGGGGGGGGGTAGGACCAGGGATGCTCGGGGGGGAGGGGGTAGGACCAGGGATGCTACCGGGGGGGATGGGGGGCACGAGCGGCCTCTTGCACACGCGTGTGCCCCCCCCCTTGGCTGAGCCGCTCTTGCACACGCACCGGGACCACCCCCCCCCCTTGCACACGCGTGTGCAGCGCCCGCAGGTGCGTGACCCCCCCCCCCACGTGTATGCGCAGGCCTGGCGCGATGTGCACCCCCTTGCACACCGGGTGCCCCCCCCCCTTGCACGCCCGTGTGCATCCCCTTGCACAGGCCTGTGCCCCTCGCGGCCCCTCCCCATGTCGCGACAGGCCGCCATGTCCCGACAGCCGTGCGGGGGGGGGGCGCTCTCTCTCCGCCCCCCCCCCCCGCTCTGTCGCGACACGGGGCCGCTGTCCGAACCCCCGGGGTTCCCCCGCTCGTGCCTCAGTTTCCCCATGGGGGAGGAAGGGGGGGGGGGGCTCCATCCCTTACCGGGATGACGTCACCGCGTGACGTGATGTCACCACAGGGGGGGGACACGATACCGCCGGGGTCCCTCGGGGTGACGTTAAGCCCCGCCCCCACTAATTTTAGTGATGACGTCATCCGACGGCTCCGCTGTTGCCATGGCAATTGCCCCCCCCCCGACCCCCCCCCCCCGGGATCCCCCCACCCCAGCCCTGCCTCAGTTTCCCCTTTGCACACACGTGGAAGGGGCTGCTCATGCATGCACGGGGGTGCACACGTGTGTGAAGGGATGTTCATGGGTGCAATGGGGTGCACACACGTGTGGGGCGTGCACACGCATGTGGGGCTGCACACGTGTATGAAGGGATGCTCATGGGTGCAATGGGGTGCACACGTGTGTGAAGGGATGTTCATGGGTGCAATGGGGTGCACACGTGTGTGAAGGGATGTTCATGGGTGCAATGGGGTGCACACGTGTGTGAAGGGATGTTCATGGGTGCAATGGGGTGCACACACGTGTCGGGGGATGCACACGCATGTGGGGCTGCACACGTGTGTGAAGGGATGCTCATGGGTGCAATGGGGTGCACACCCATGTGGGGGTGCACATGTGTGTGAAAGGAGTGCACACGTGTGAAGGGATGCTCATGGGTGCAATGGGGTGCACACACGTGTGTGGGGGTGCACACGTGTGGGACTGCACACACATGTTAAGGGACTGCACACGTGCGAAGGGATGTTCATGGATGCAGTGGGGTGCACACGCGTGGGGTGCACACGCACACACGTGTGTAAAAGGGGTACACACATGTGTCGGGGGGTGCACACGCATGTGGTGCTGCACACGTGTGAAGGGGTGCACAGGTGTGTTGAAGGGATGTTCATGGATGCAATGGGGTGCACGCACGTGTGTGCACACGCATGTGGGGCTGCACACGTGTGTGAAGGGGTGCACACACGTGTGAAGGGATGTTCATGGGTGCAATGGGGTGCACACCCTTGGCGAGGGGTGCACACGCATGCACACGTGTGAAGGGGTGCACAGGTGTGTTGAAGGGATGTTCATGGATGCAATGGGGTGTGTCAGGGGTGCACACGCACACACGTGTGTGGGGGTGCACACACGTGTGAAGGGATGTTCATGGGTGCACACACAGGGGTGCACACGCATGTGGGGCTGCACACGTGTGAAGGGGTGCACAGGTGTGTTGAAGGGATGTTCATGGATGCAATGGGGTGCACGCACGTGTCAGGGGTGCACACGCATGTGGGGCTGCACACGTGTGTGAAGGGGTGCACACACGTGTGAAGGGATGTTCATGGGTGCAATGGGGTGCACACCCTTGGCGAGGGGTGCACACGCATGTGGGGCTGCACACGTGTGAAGGGGTGCACAGGTGTGTTGAAGGGATGTTCATGGATGCAATGGGGTGCACGCACGTGTCAGGGGTGCACACGCATGTGGGGCTGCACACGTGTGTGAAGGGGTGCACACACGTGTGAAGGGATGTTCATGGGTGCAATGGGGTGCACACCCTTGGCGAGGGGTGCACACGCATGTGGGGCTGCACACGTGTGAAGGGGTGCACAGGTGTGTTGAAGGGATGTTCATGGATGCAGTGGGGTGCACGCACGTGTCAGGGGTGCACACGCATGTGGGGCTGCACACGTGTGAAGGGGTGCACAGGTGTGTTGAAGGGATGTTCATGAGTGCAGTGGGGTGCACATGCATGTTGGGGGGTGCACACGTGTGTGGGGCTGCATGTGTGCAGTGAGGGGGGTCTCATAGGTACACGGGGGGGTGTCCTATGGGTGCAAGGGGGGGGGGCATGGAAGAACAAGGGGGGTCCCATGGGTGCAATACAGTGCTCCCATGTGTGCACAAGGGGGGTCCCATGGGAGCAGTGGGGGGTCCCATGGTCCATGTGGGCACAGCGGGGTCCTATGGATGCAATGGGGGGTCCCATGGAAGCACAAGGGGGTCCCATGTGTGCAATAGGGGGTCCCATGGGTGCAAGGGTGGGAGGGTCCCATGGTCCATGTGTGCACATGGGTCCCATGGGTGCATAGGGAGGTCCTATGGGTGCAGAAAGTGTTCTCATGGGTGCAGGAGGGATGTCCCATGGGTGTAATAGAGTGCTCCCAAGCGTGCACAAGGGGGGTGTTCCCATGGGTGCAATGGGGGGGGGTGGTGGTCCCATGGGTGCAATGGGGGTTCCCATGGGTGCAATAGGGGTATCCATGGGCACACAGAGGGGTCCCATGGGTGCAATGGGGGTGTCCCATGTGTGAACAGAGGGGTCAGTCCCATGTGTGCAATGAGGTCCCATGGGTGCAGTGAGGGGTTCCCATGGGTGCAGAATGGGGTTCCCGTGTATGCAATGGGGGTGTCCCATGGGTGCAATAGAGCGCTCCCATGTGTGCACAGCAGGGTCCCACGGATGCAATGGGGGGGTCCAATGTGTGCAATGGGGGGATCATATGGGTGCATGGGTACAGTGGGGGTGTGCCATGGATGCAATGGTGAGTCCCAAGTGTGCAATAGGGGGTCCCATGGGTGCAATGAGGGGTCCCATGTGTGCACTGGGGTGTCCCATGGGTGCAATGGGGGGTCCCATGTGTGCACTGGGGTGTCCCATGGGTGCAATGGGGGTTCCATGTGTGCACTGGGAGTATCCCATGGGTGCAATAGGGGGTCCCATGGGTGCAATGGGGGGTCCCATGAATGCACTGGGGTGTCCCATGGACGCCATGGGGGGGGGGGAGGTCCCATGGATGACCTTGGGGTGTCCCATGGGTGCCATGGAGGGTCTCCAT
Source organism: Pezoporus wallicus (assembly GCF_028554395.1). Lineage (NCBI taxonomy): Eukaryota > Metazoa > Chordata > Aves > Psittaciformes > Psittacidae > Pezoporus > Pezoporus wallicus. The sequence continues at coordinate 8,053 of NW_026642539.1, forward strand.
GGGTGCATTGAGGGTGCCCCATGGGTACCGTTGGGGGGTCCCCATGGGTGCACTGGGTGTGTTCCATAGGTGCCATGAGGGTCCCCATGGATGCACTGAGGGGGTCCCCATAGAGGCACTGGGGTTCACCATGGATGCACTGGGGGGGTCCCCATGGGTGCAATAGGGGCCCCCATGGATGCATTGGGGGGGTCCCATGTGTGCACTGGGGGTTCCCATGGGGAGGTCCCCATAGAGGAACTGGAGGTTCCCATGGATGCACTGGGGGTGTCCCATGGGTGCACTGGGGGGTCTCCATGGGTGCCATTGCGGGGTCACATGGATGCACTGGGGGTCTCCATGGGTGCACTGGGGGGGTCCCCATAGAGGCATTGGGTGTGTCCCATGGGTGCCATGGGAGTGTCCCATGGGTGCTGTGGGGGGTCCCCATGGATGCACTGCGGGTCCCCATGGGTGCCGTGGGGGGGTCCCCATGGATGCACTGGGAGTGTTCCATGGGTGCACTGGGGGTTCCCATGAGTGCCATGGTGGGGTCACATGGGCGCAGTGGGGGTGTTCCATGGGTGCCATGGCGGGGTCACATGGATGCACTGCAGGTCCCCATGGGTGCACTGGGGGAGTCCCCATGGGTGCCATGGGGGGTCCCCATGGATGCACTGGGGGAATCCCCATGGGTGCACTGGGGGTCCCCATGGGTGCCATGGGGGGGTCCCCATGAGTGCCATGGAGGAGTCACATGGATGCACTGGGGTGTCCCATGTGTGTACTGGGGGGTCCCATGTGTGCACTGGGGGTCCCCATAGAGGCACTGGGGGTGTCCCATGGATGCCATGGCAAGGTCACATGGATGCACTGCGGGTCCCCATGGGTGCACTGGGAGGGTCCCCATAGAGGCATTGGGTGTGTCCCATGGGTGCCGTGGGGGGTCCCCATGGATGCACTGGGGGTGTTCCATGGGTGCACTGGGGGTTCCCATGAGTGCCATGGTGGGGTCACATGGGTGCACTGGGGGTGTCCCATGGGTGCCATGGTGGGGTCACATGGATGCACTGCAGGTCCCCATGGATGCACTGGGGGTGTCCCATGGGGGGTCCCCATGTATGCACTGGGGGAGTCCCCATGTATGCACTGGGGGGTCCCCATGTGTGCACTGGGGTGTCCCCATGGGTGCCATGGGGGGGTCCCATGGATGCACTGGGGGTGTCCCATGGGGGGTCCCCATTGATGCACTGGGGGAGTCCCCATGGGTGCACTGGGGGTCCCCATGTATGCACTGGGGGGTCCCCATGTGTGCACTGGGGTGTCCCCATGGGTGCCATGGGGGGGTCCCATGGATGCACTGGGGGTGTCCCATGGGTGCCATGGGGGGTCCCCATGGATGCACTGCGGGTCCCCATGTGTGCACTGGGGTGTCCCCACGGGTGCCATGAGGGGGTCCCCATGGATGCACTGGGGTGTCCCATGGGTGCTGTGGGGGGGTCTCCATAGAGGCACTGGGGGTCCCCATGAATGCATTGGGAGAGTCCCCATGGATGCATTGGGGGGGTCCCCGTGTGTGCACAGGGGGTCCACATGGATGCACTGGGGGGGTCTCTATGTGTGCACTGGGGGTCCCCAGGGGTGCCATGAGGGGTCCCCATGGGGTGCACTGGGGTGTCCCATGGGTGCCATGGCGGGGCCCCAGGGGTGCACTGGGGGTCCCCATGGGTGCCATGGGGGGGGCTCCATAGAGGCACTGGGGTGTCCCCAGGGGT
>NW_026642540.1:0-980 GCF_028554395.1 Pezoporus wallicus
ACCCTTCATAACCACATAGAGTCCCATTATAGCCTCAGAGAGCCCCATTATAGCCTCATAGAGCCCCATTATTGCCTCATAGAGCCCCATTATTACCTCGTAGAGCCCCGTTATAGCCTCATAGATCCCCATTATAACCCCATAGACGCCATTATAGCCTCGTAGACCTCATTATAGCCTCATAGAGCCCCATTATTGCCTTATAGAGCCCCGTTATTGCCTCATAGAGCCCCATTATTGCCTCATATACCCCATTATAGCCTCATAGAGTCCCATTGCTGCTATATAGAGCCCCATTATTCCCTCGTAGAGCCCTATTACTGCCTCATAGAGGCCAATTATAACCCTATAGAGCCCCATTATAGCCTCATAGACCTCATTATAGCCATAATTGAGCCCCAGTATGCGTCATAGAGCCCTGTTATTGACTCATAGAGCCCCATTATTACCTCGTAGAGCCCCATTCTTGTGTTATAGAGCCCCATTATTGCTTCATAGTGTTCCATTATTGCATCACAGAGCCCCATTATTGCCTCATAGAGCCCCATTGTTGCGACATGGAGACCCATTATTGCCTCATAGAGGCCCTTTATTACCTCGTAGAGCCCCATTATTGCTTCATAAATCCTATTATAGCCTCATAGATCCCATTATAGCCTCATAGAGCCCCTTTATTGTATCATAGTGCCCCATTATTACGTCATAGAGCCCCATTATTGCATTATAGAGCCCCAGTACTGACTCACAGAGCCCCAGTATTGCCTCATAGAGCCTGATTATTTCCTCATAGAGCCCCATTATTGCCTAACAGAGCCCCATTATTACCTCGTCGGGCCCCAGTATTGCGTTTTATTGCCTCCTAGAGCCCCATTATTGCATCATAGGGCCCCATTATTACCTCGTTGAGCCACATTATTGGCTCATAGAGCCACATTATTGCATCATAGAGACCCTTTTTGACCACATAGAGCCTATTATTG
>NW_026642541.1:0-987 GCF_028554395.1 Pezoporus wallicus
TTCACTGCTAACACTCGTACAGGAAAAGCATTTGAATAGAATCAGTCCAGAGCCTGCTCCCTGCTGGCAGCAACACAGCACAGAATGAACAGGGGCATCTGCTCACACGGCAGAAGGACCAGCAGGGAAAGCTAGTGCTGTGTCTCTTCAGCACACAAGAAGCTTTGCAACGGGGTCACCATCATTGCAGTCTCTCCTCGGTTTCATACCTAAAAGTCCATTTGAATCCAAATTCTCAGGTGGTGTCTCTCAGCTGCCCAGCAGCACAGTTAGTACAGCACGAACGTTTGGCCTCTGCTCCCACAGCAGAAGAGCCAGGATTGAAAGCTGGTGCTGGACCTGTTCAGCACACAATCCCCTTTACATTGGTGCCTCCATCGTTGCTTTCACTGCTCACATTCATACAGGAAAAGCATTTGAATGGAATCAGTCCAGAGCCTGCTCTCTGCTGCGCAGCAACACAGTCAGCACAGAATGAACAGTGGCATCTGCTCACACGGCAGAAGGAGCAGCAGGGAAAGCTAGTGCTCTGCTTCTTCAGCACACAAGCAGCTTTGCAACGGGGTCACCATCATTGCAGTCTCTCCTCGGTTTCATACCTAAAAGTCCATTTGAATCCAAATTCTCAGGTGGTGTCTCTCAGCTGCCCAGCAGCACAGTGAGTACAGCACGAACGTTTGGCCTCTGCTCCCACAGCAGAAGAGCCAGGATTGAAAGCTGGTGCTGGACCTGTTCAGCACACAATCCGCTTTACATTGGTGCCTCCATCGTTGCTTTCACTGCTCACTTTCATACAGGAAAAGCATTTGAATGGAATCAGTCCAGAGCCTGCTCTCTGCTGCGCAGCAACACAGTCAGCACAGAATGAACAGTGGCATCTGCTCACACGGCAGAAGGAGCAGCAGGGAAAGCTAGTGCTCTGCTTCTTCAGCACACAAGCAGCTTTGCAAAGGGGTCACCATCATTGCAGTCTCTCCTCGGGTTCAT
>NW_026642544.1:0-9858 GCF_028554395.1 Pezoporus wallicus
AACGATGGAGGCACCAATGTAAAGGGGATTGTGTGCTGAACAGGTCCAGCACCAGCTTTCAATCCTGGCTCTTCTGCTGTGGGAGCAGAGGCCAAACGTTCGTGCTGTACTCACTGTGCTGCTGGGCAGCTGAGAGACACCACCTGAGAATTTGGATTCAAATGGACTTTTAGGTATGAAACCGAGGAGAGACTGCAATGATGGTGACCCCGTTGCAAAGCTGCTTGTGTGCTGAAGAAGCAGAGCACTAGCTTTCCCTGCTGCTCCTTCTGCCGTGTGAGCAGATGCCACTGTTCATTCTGTGCTGACTGTGTTGCTGCGCAGCAGAGAGCAGCCTCTGGACTGATTCCATTCAAATGCTTTTCCTGTATGAAAGTGAGCAGTGAAAGCAACGATGAATGCACCAATGTAAAAGGGATTGTGTGCTGAACAGGTCCAGCACCAGCTTTCAATCCTGGCTCTTCTGCTGTGGGAGCAGAGGCCAAACGTTCGTGCTGTACGGTAGGAAACCGAGGAGAGACTGCAATGATGGTGACCCTGTTGCAAAGCTGCTTGTGTGCTGAAGAGACACAGCACTAGCTTTCCCTGCTGGTCCTTCTGCCGTGTGAGCAGATGCCACTGTTCATTCTGTGCTGTGTTGCTGCGCAGCAGGGAGCAGGCTCTGGACTGATTCCATTCAAATGCTTTTCCTGTATGAAAGTGAGCAGTGAAAGCAACGATGGAGGCACCAATGTAAAGGGGATTGTGTGCTGAACAGGTCCAGCACCAGCTTTCAATCCTGGCTCTTCTGCTGTGGGAGCAGAGGCCAAACGTTCGTGCTGTACTCACTGTGCTGCTGGGCAGCTGAGAGACACCACCTGAGAATTTGGATTCAAATGGACTTTTAGGTATGAAACCGAGGAGAGACTGCAATGATGGTGACCCCGTTGCAAAGCTGCTTGTGTGCTGAAGAAGCAGAGCACTTGCTTTCCCTGCTGCTCCTTCTGCCGTGTGAGCAGATGCCACTGTTCATTCTGTGCTGACTGTGTTGCTGCGCAGCAGAGAGCAGGCTCTGGACTGATTCCATTCAAATGCTTTTCCTGTATGAAAGTGAGCAGTGAAAGCAACGATGGAGGCACCAATGTAAAGGGGATTGTGTGCTGAACAGGTCCAGCACCAGCTTTCAATCCTGGCTCTTCTGCTGTGGGAGCAGAGGCCAAACGTTCGTGCTGTACTCACTGTGCTGCTGGGCAGCTGAGAGACACCACCTGAGAATTTGGATTCAAATGGACTTTTAGGTATGAAACCGAGGAGAGACTGCAATGATGGTGACCCCGTTGCAAAGCTGCTTGTGTGCTGAAGAAGCAGAGCACTAGCTTTCCCTGCTGCTCCTTCTGCCGTGTGAGCAGATGCCACTGTTCATTCTGTGCTGACTGTGTTGCTGCGCAGCAGAGAGCAGGCTCTGGACTGATTCCATTCAAATGCTTTTCCTGTATGAACGTGAGCAGTGAAAGCAACGATGGAGGCACCAATGTAAAGGGGATTGTGTGCTGAACAGGTCCAGCACCAGCTTTCAATCCTGGCTCTTCTGCTGTGGGAGCAGAGGCCAAACGTTCGTGCTGTACTCACTGTGCTGCTGGGCAGCTGAGAGACACCACCTGAGAATTTGGATTCAAATGGACTTTTAGGTATGAAACCGAGGAGAGACTGCAATGATGGTGACCCCGTTGCAAAGCTGCTTGTGTGCTGAAGAAGCAGAGCACTAGCTTTCCCTGCTGCTCCTTCTGCCGTGTGAGCAGATGCCACTGTTCATTCTGTGCTGACTGTGTTGCTGCGCAGCAGAGAGCAGGCTCTGGACTGATTCCATTCAAATGCTTTTCCTGTATGAAAGTGAGCAGTGAAAGCAACGATGGAGGCACCAATGTAAAGGGGATTGTGTGCTGAACAGGTCCAGCACCAGCTTTCAATCCTGGCTCTTCTGCTGTGGGAGCAGAGGCCAAACGTTCGTGCTGTACTCACTGTGCTGCTGGGCAGCTGAGAGACACCACCTGAGAATTTGGATTCAAATGGACTTTTAGGTATGAAACCGAGGAGAGACTGCAATGATGGTGACCCCGTTGCAAAGCTGCTTGTGTGCTGAAGAAGCAGAGCACTAGCTTTCCCTGCTGCTCCTTCTGCCGTGTGAGCAGATGCCACTGTTCATTCTGTGCTGACTGTGTTGCTGCGCAGCAGAGAGCAGGCTCTGGACTGATTCCATTCAAATGCTTTTCCTGTATGAAAGTGAGCAGTGAAAGCAACGATGGAGGCACCAATGTAAAGGGGATTGTGTGCTGAACAGGTCCAGCACCAGCTTTCAATCCTGGCTCTTCTGCTGTGGGAGCAGAGGCCAAACGTTCGTGCTGTACTCACTGTGCTGCTGGGCAGCTGAGAGACACCACCTGAGAATTTGGATTCAAATGGACTTTTAGGTATGAAACCGAGGAGAGACTGCAATGATGGTGACCCCGTTGCAAAGCTGCTTGTGTGCTGAAGAAGCAGAGCACTAGCTTTCCCTGCTGCTCCTTCTGCCGTGTGAGCAGATGCCACTGTTCATTCTGTGCTGACTGTGTTGCTGCGCAGCAGAGAGCAGGCTCTGGACTGATTCCATTCAAATGCTTTTCCTGTATGAATGTGAGCAGTGAAAGCAACGATGGAGGCACCAATGTAAAGGGGATTGTGTGCTGAACAGGTCCAGCACCAGCTTTCAATCCTGGCTCTTCTGCTGTGGGAGCAGAGGCCAAACGTTCGTGCTGTACTCACTGTGCTGCTGGGCAGCTGAGAGACACCACCTGAGAATTTGGATTCAAATGGACTTTTAGGTATGAAACCGAGGAGAGACTGCAATGATGGTGACCCCGTTGCAAAGCTGCTTGTGTGCTGAAGAAGCAGAGCACTACTAGCTTTCCCTGCTGCTCCTTCTGCCGTGTGAGCAGATGCCACTGTTCATTCTGTGCTGTGTTGCTGCCAGCAGGAGCAGGCTCTGGACTGATTCTATTCAAATGCTTTTCCTGTATGAGTGTTAGCAGTGAAAGCAACGATGGAGGCACCAATGTAAAGGGGATTGTGTGCTGAACAGGTCCAGCACCAGCTTTCAATCCTGGCTCTTCTGCTGTGGGAGCAGAGGCCAAACGTTCGTGCTGTACTCACTGTGCTGCTGGGCAGCTGAGAGACTGAGAATTCGGATTCAAATGGACTTTTAGGTATGAAGCCGAGGAGAGACTGCAATGATGGTGACCCCGTTGCAAAGCTGCTTGTGTGCTGAAGAAGCAGAGCACTAGCTTTCCCTGCTGCTCCTTCTGCCGTGTGAGCAGATGCCACTGTTCATTCTGTGCTGACTGTGTTGCTGCGCAGCAGAGAGCAGCCTCTGGACTGATTCCATTCAAATGCTTTTCCTGTATGAATGTGAGCAGTGAAAGCAACGATGGAGGCACCAATGTAAAGGGATTGTGTGCTGAACAGGTCCAGCACCAGCTTTCAATCCTGGCTCTTCTGCTGTGGGAGCAGAGGCCAAACGTTCGTGCTGTACTAACTGTGCTGCTGGGCAGCTGAGAGACACCACCTGAGAATTTGGATTCAAATGGACTTTTAGGTATGAAACCGAGGAGAGACTGCAATGATGGTGACCCCGTTGCAAAGCTGCTTGTGTGCTGAAGAAGCAGAGCACTAGCTTTCCCTGCTGCTCCTTCTGCCGTGTGAGCAGATGCCACTGTTCATTCTGTGCTGACTGTGTTGCTGCGCAGCAGAGAGCAGGCTCTGGACTGATTCCATTCAAATGCTTTTCCTGTATGAAAGTGAGCAGTGAAAGCAACGATGGAGGCACCAATGTAAAGGGATTGTGTGCTGAACAGGTCCAGCACCAGCTTTCAATCCTGGCTCTTCTGCTGTGGGAGCAGAGGCCAAACGTTCGTGCTGTACTCACTGTGCTGCTGGGCAGCTGAGAGACACCACCTGAGAATTTGGATTCAAATGGACTTTTAGGTATGAAACCGAGGAGAGACTGCAATGATGGTGACCCCGTTGCAAAGCTGCTTGTGTGCTGAAGAAGCAGAGCACTAGCTTTCCCTGCTGCTCCTTCTGCCGTGTGAGCAGATGCCACTGTTCATTCTGTGCTGACTGTGTTGCTGCGCAGCAGAGAGCAGGCTCTGGACTGATTCCATTCAAATGCTTTTCCTGTATGAAGTGTGAGCAGTGAAAGCAACGATGGAGGCACCAATGTAAAGGGGATTGTGTGCTGAACAGGTCCAGCACCAGCTTTCAATCCTGGCTCTTCTGCTGTGGGAGCAGAGGCCAAACGTTCGTGCTGTACTCACTGTGCTGCTGGGCAGCTGAGAGACACCACCTGAGAATTCGGATTCAAATGGACTTTTAGGTATGAAACCGAGGAGAGACTGCAATGATGGTGACCCCGTTGCAAAGCTGCTTGTGTGCTGAAGAAGCAGAGCACTAGCTTTCCCTGCTGCTCCTTCTGCCGTGTGAGCAGATGCCACTGTTCATTCTGTGCTGACTGTGTTGCTGCGCAGCAGAGAGCAGGCTCTGGACTGATTCCATTCAAATGCTTTTCCTGTATGAATGTGAGCAGTGAAAGCAACGATGGAGGCACCAATGTAAAGGGGATTGTGTGCTGAACAGGTCCAGCACCAGCTTTCAATCCTGGCTCTTCTGCTGTGGGAGCAGAGGCCAAACGTTCGTGCTGTACTCACTGTGCTGCTGGGCAGCTGAGAGACACCACCTGAGAATTTGGATTCAAATGGACTTTTAGGTATGAAACCGAGGAGAGACTGCAATGATGGTGACCCCGTTGCAAAGCTGCTTGTGTGCTGAAGAAGCAGAGCACTAGCTTTCCCTGCTGCTCCTTCTGCCGTGTGAGCAGATGCCACTGTTCATTCTGTGCTGACTGTGTTGCTGCGCAGCAGAGAGCAGGCTCTGGACTGATTCCATTCAAATGCTTTTCCTGTATGAGTGTTAGCAGTGAAAGCAACGATGGAGGCACCAATGTAAAGGGGATTGTGTGCTGAACAGGTCCAGCACCAGCTTTCAATCCTGGCTCTTCTGCTGTGGGAGCAGAGGCCAAACGTTCGTGCTGTACTCACTGTGCTGCTGGGCAGCTGAGAGACACCACCTGAGAATTTGGATTCAAATGGACTTTTAGGTATGAAACCGAGGAGAGAACTGCAATGATGGTGACCCCGTTGCAAAGCTGCTTGTGTGCTGAAGAAGCAGAGCACTAGCTTTCCCTGCTGCTCCTTCTGCCGTGTGAGCAGATGCCACTGTTCATTCTGTGCTGACTGTGTTGCTGCGCAGCAGAGAGCAGGCTCTGGACTGATTCCATTCAAATGCTTTTCCTGTATGAAAGTGAGCAGTGAAAGCAACGATGGAGGCACCAATGTAAAGGGGATTGTGTGCTGAACAGGTCCAGCACCAGCTTTCAATCCTGGCTCTTCTGCTGTGGGAGCAGAGGCCAAACGTTCGTGCTGTACTCACTGTGCTGCTGGGCAGCTGAGAGACACCACCTGAGAATTTGGATTCAAATGGACTTTTAGGTATGAAACCGAGGAGAGACTGCAATGATGGTGACCCCGTTGCAAAGCTGCTTGTGTGCTGAAGAAGCAGAGCACTAGCTTTCCCTGCTGCTCCTTCTGCCGTGTGAGCAGATGCCACTGTTCATTCTGTGCTGACTGTGTTGCTGCGCAGCAGAGAGCAGGCTCTGGACTGATTCCATTCAAATGCTTTTCCTGTATGAAAGTGAGCAGTGAAAGCAACGATGGAGGCACCAATGTAAAGGGGATTGTGTGCTGAACAGGTCCAGCACCAGCTTTCAATCCTGGCTCTTCTGCTGTGGGAGCAGAGGCCAAACGTTCGTGCTGTACTCACTGTGCTGCTGGGCAGCTGAGAGACACCACCTGAGAATTTGGATTCAAATGGACTTTTAGGTATGAAACCGAGGAGAGACTGCAATGATGGTGACCCCGTTGCAAAGCTGCTTGTGTGCTGAAGAAGCAGAGCACTAGCTTTCCCTGCTGCTCCTTCTGCCGTGTGAGCAGATGCCACTGTTCATTCTGTGCTGACTGTGTTGCTGCGCAGCAGAGAGCAGGCTCTGGACTGATTCCATTCAAATGCTTTTCCTGTATGAGTGTTAGCAGTGAAAGCAACGATGGAGGCACCAATGTAAAGGGGATTGTGTGCTGAACAGGTCCAGCACCAGCTTTCAATCCTGGCTCTTCTGCTGTGGGAGCAGAGGCCAAACGTTCGTGCTGTACTCACTGTGCTGCTGGGCAGCTGAGAGACACCACCTGAGAATTTGGATTCAAATGGACTTTTAGGTATGAAACCGAGGAGAGACTGCAATGATGGTGACCCCGTTGCAAAGCTGCTTGTGTGCTGAAGAAGCAGAGCACTAGCTTTCCCTGCTGCTCCTTCTGCCGTGTGAGCAGATGCCACTGTTCATTCTGTGCTGACTGTGTTGCTGCGCAGCAGAGAGCAGGCTCTGGACTGATTCCATTCAAATGCTTTTCCTGTATGAAAGTGAGCAGTGAAAGCAACGATGGAGGCACCAATGTAAAGGGGATTGTGTGCTGAACAGGTCCAGCACCAGCTTTCAATCCTGGCTCTTCTGCTGTGGGAGCAGAGGCCAAACGTTCGTGCTGTACTCACTGTGCTGCTGGGCAGCTGAGAGACACCACCTGAGAATTTGGATTCAAATGGACTTTTAGGTATGAAACCGAGGAGAGACTGCAATGATGGTGACCCCGTTGCAAAGCTGCTTGTGTGCTGAAGAAGCAGAGCACTAGCTTTCCCTGCTGCTCCTTCTGCCGTGTGAGCAGATGCCACTGTTCATTCTGTGCTGACTGTGTTCCTGCGCAGCAGAGAGCAGCCTCTGGACTGATTCCATTCAAATGCTTTTCCTGTATGAATGTGAGCAGTGAAAGCAACGATGGAGGCACCAATGTAAAGGGGATTGTGTGCTGAACAGGTCCAGCACCAGCTTTCAATCCTGGCTCTTCTGCTGTGGGAGCAGAGGCCAAACGTTCGTGCTGTACTCACTGTGCTGCTGGGCAGCTGAGAGACACCACCTGAGAATTTGGATTCAAATGGACTTTTAGGTATGAAACCGAGGAGAGACTGCAATGATGGTGACCCCTTTGCAAAGCTGCTTGTGTGCTGAAGAAGCAGAGCACTAGCTTTCCCTGCTGCTCCTTCTGCCGTGTGAGCAGATGCCACTGTTCATTCTGTGCTGACTGTGTTGCTGCGCAGCAGAGAGCAGGCTCTGGACTGATTCCATTCAAATGCTTTTCCTGTATGAAAGTGAGCAGTGAAAGCAACGATGGAGGCACCAATGTAAAGGGGATTGTGTGCTGAACAGGTCCAGCACCAGCTTTCAATCCTGGCTCTTCTGCTGTGGGAGCAGAGGCCAAACGTTCGTGCTGTACTCACTGTGCTGCTGGGCAGCTGAGAGACACCACCTGAGAATTTGGATTCAAATGGACTTTTAGGTATGAAACCGAGGAGAGACTGCAATGATGGTGACCCCGTTGCAAAGCTGCTTGTGTGCTGAAGAAGCAGAGCACTAGCTTTCCCTGCTGCTCCTTCTGCCGTGTGAGCAGATGCCACTGTTCATTCTGTGCTGACTGTGTTGCTGCGCAGCAGAGAGCAGGCTCTGGACTGATTCCATTCAAATGCTTTTCCTCTATGAAAGTGAGCAGTGAAAGCAACGATTGGGGCACCAATGTAAAGGGGATTGTGTGCTGAACAGGTCCAGCACCAGCTTTCAATCCTGGCTCTTCTGCTGTGGGAGCAGAGGCCAAACGTTCGTGCTGTACTCACTGTGCTGCTGGGCAGCTGAGAGACACCACCTGAGAATTTGGATTCAAATGGACTTTTAGGTATGAAACCGAGGAGAGACTGCAATGATGGTGACCCCGTTGCAAAGCTGCTTGTGTGCTGAAGAAGCAGAGCACTAGCTTTCCCTGCTGCTCCTTCTGCCGTGTGAGCAGATGCCACTGTTCATTCTGTGCTGACTGTGTTGCTGCGCAGCAGAGAGCAGGCTCTGGACTGATTCCATTCAAATGCTTTTCCTGTATGAAAGTGAGCAGTGAAAGCAACGATGGAGGCACCAATGTAAAGGGGATTGTGTGCTGAACAGGTCCAGCACCAGCTTTCAATCCTGGCTCTTCTGCTGTGGGAGCAGAGGCCAAACGTTCGTGCTGTACTCACTGTGCTGCTGGGCAGCTGAGAGACACCACCTGAGAATTTGGATTCAAATGGACTTTTAGGTATGAAACCGAGGAGAGACTGCAATGATGGTGACCCCGTTGCAAAGCTGCTTGTGTGCTGAAGAAGCAGAGCACTAGCTTTCCCTGCTGCTCCTTCTGCCGTGTGAGCAGATGCCACTGTTCATTCTGTGCTGACTGTGTTGCTGCCAGCAGGGAGCAGGCTCTGGACTGATTCTATTCAAATGCTTTTCCTGTATGAGTGAGCAGTGAAAGCAACGATGGAGGCACCAATGTAAAGGGGATTGTGTGCTGAACAGGTCCAGCACCAGCTTTCAATCCTGGCTCTTCTGCTGTGGGAGCAGAGGCCAAACGTTCGTGCTGTACTCACTGTGCTGCTGGGCAGCTGAGAGACACCACCTGAGAATTTGGATTCAAATGGACTTTTAGGTATGAAGCCGAGGAGAGACTGCAATGATGGTGACCCCGTTGCAAAGCTGCTTGTGTGCTGAAAAAGCAGAGCACTAGCTTTCCCTGCTGCTCCTTCTGCCGTGTGAGCAGATGCCACTGTTCATTCTGTGCTGACTGTGTTGCTGCGCAGCAGAGAGCAGGCTCTGGACTGATTCCATTCAAATGCTTTTCCTGTATGAATGTGAGCAGTGAAAGCAAAGATGGAGGCACCAATGTAAAGGGATTGTGTGCTGAACAGGTCCAGCACCAGCTTTCAATCCTGGCTCTTCTGCTGTGGGAGCAGAGGCCAAACGTTCGTGCTGTACTAACTGTGCTGCTGGGCAGCTGAGAGACACCACCTGAGAATTTGGATTCAAATGGACTTTTAGGTATGAAACCGAGGAGAGACTGCAATGATGGTGACCCCGTTGCAAAGCTGCTTGTGTGCTGAAGAAGCAGAGCACTAGCTTTCCCTGCTGCTCCTTCTGCCGTGTGAGCAGATGCCACTGTTCATTCTGTGCTGACTGTGTTGCTGCGCAGCAGAGAGCAGGCTCTGGACTGATTCCATTCAAATGCTTTTCCTGTATGAATGTGAGCAGTGAAAGCAACGATGGAGGCACCAATGTAAAAGGGATTGTGTGCTGAACAGGTCCAGCACCAGCTTTCAATCCTGGCTCTTCTGCTGTGGGAGCAGAGGCCAAACGTTCGTGCTGTACTCACTGTGCTGCTGGGCAGCTGAGAGACACCACCTGAGAATTTGGATTCAAATGGACTTTTAGGTATGAAACCGAGGAGAGACTGCAATGATGGTGACCCCGTTGCAAAGCTGCTTGTGTGCTGAAGAAGCAGAGCACTAGCTTTCCCTGCTGCTCCTTCTGCCGTGTGAGCAGATGCCACTGTTCATTCTGTGCTGACTGTGTTGCTGCGCAGCAGAGAGCAGCCTCTGGACTGATTCCATTCAAATGCTTTTCCTGTATGAAAGTGAGCAGTGAAAGCAACGATGGAGGCACCAATGTAAAGGGGATTGTGTGCTGAACAGGTCCAGCACCAGCTTTCAATCCTGGCTCTTCTGCTGTGGGAGCAGAGGCCAAACGTTCGTGCTGTACTAACTGTGCTGCTGGGCAGCTGAGAGACACCACCTGAGAATTTGGATTCAAATGGACTTTTAGGTAGGAAACCGAGG
>NW_026642546.1:0-997 GCF_028554395.1 Pezoporus wallicus
ATGACAGACTGTCAGTCCTCCCTCCTCATCTCTCTGACCAGTCGTCATCCAGTTCCCATGATGATGTTGGCTTTGGCACTGTTGATGCTGGTGGATGGCCTAAAGCTGCAATTAATGAGTCAACAGACTGCACTCTTAGTCCAGATGTTGATCCAGTGCTTGCCTTCCAGCGAGAGGGTTTTGGACGCCAGAGCATGTCAGAAAAGCGTACAAAGCAATTTTCAGATGCCAGTCAGTTGGAGTTTGTTAAAACACGAAAATCCAAAAGCATGGATCTAGTAGCTGACGAGACTAAGCTCAGTACACTGGATGACCAGAAAACAGGTTCCCCAACCAGAGATGTGGGGCCTTCATTAGGTCTGAAGAAATCCAGCTCATTAGAAAGTCTGCAGACAGCCATTGCTGAGGTGACTCTGAATGGTGATATTCCCTTCCACCGCCCACGCCCACGAATTATCCGAGGACGAGGCTGCAATGAAAGCTTCAGAGCTGCCATAGACAAATCATATGACAAACCTGTAGCAGATGATGATGACGAAGGCATGGAAACTTTGGAGGAAGACACAGAGGAGAGCTCAAGATCGGGTAGAGAATCTGTGTCCACAGCAAGTGACCAGCCATCCCACTCGTTGGAGAGACAGATGAATGGAAGCCAAGATAAAGGCGACAGAAAAAAGGCTGGAAAGGAAAAGAAGAAAGATCGGGATAAAGAGAAGGATAAAATTAAGGCAAAGAAAGGAATGCTGAAAGGCTTAGGGGACATGTTCAGGTTTGGCAAACATCGCAAAGATGACAAGAGTGAGAAAACTGGTAAAATACAAGTGCAGGAAGCTCTTACTTCAGAAGAGGAGAGAATACGAATGAAGCAAGAACAGGAGAGGTAGACTTCAGTATTTGCTTAAACCTTGATAGAGAGAGTTTGTTTTTTTAAATTGAATAACTCAAGTTCAATTTTCATTGATGAAAATTCCCAAATGTTTATATACTTTAAATAACG
>NW_026642547.1:0-999 GCF_028554395.1 Pezoporus wallicus
TCGGGCTTGGGGGCCGAGTTATCGGTCAGCTGGTGCTGAGGTGTTGTATTCTGTTCCCTTGTTATTTCCTTTATCATTATTATCATTGGTGGTAGCAGTAGTGATTTGTGTTATACCTTAGTTACTAAACTGTTCTTATCTCAACCCGTGGGAGTTGCATTCTTTTCGATTCTCCTCTCCATCCCTCCGAGAGCAGGGGGAGGGCAAGAAAGGGGGGGAAGTGAGTGAACGAGTTGCCTGACTGGGTTTAAACCACGACATTCCTTATTGTTGTTGTTGTTGTTTAAAGAGGTTTTATTTACAACAGCATCCAGTTGGGCTTTTGATTCATGCGGTGTGACCAAGTCACTATCTTGCACAGAATAGCAGGCTGAGTTTAAAAACTGCATTTGATCAAGGCTTTGCTTTAATCACGGATCGTGTCAGAGTTCTGAGCAACAGCTCAGCTTTCCTTGTGGACTAACACTGAAGGCAGAAGGGGAGTGTGCAAGCATAGCAGAACACACACTAAGAAGAGAACACAAAGAAAGAGGTTAAATGTCTATATACGGGTCCTTTATTCAATTCCTTTTTGCCTTCAGAGGCCACCTGCTCAATTTTTTTCCTCTTAAAAAGAGGATAACAAACTCTTTCAGTCTCTGCTCTTGCAAAGGGCTTGTTCATCCCGATTCATGGGAGGTGACTGTGTTATATATGTACAAAAAAGGGTATAGTCCACATGAGGTTGTTATGACCTGATTGTGGTTGCTTAGGACTTTTGGTAGTTTTAAGTGCTGGGATAAGTGGGGTTTTTTGTTTTTCTCCTCCCTCTCTCCTTTTAAGGGTGATAGTTGCCTCAGGCACCTTCTCTACCAGTATTACTCACAACAAAGTAAATAAAGAAGTGCATCCTGTAACCCCTCCAAACAATTTGGTTGGCAAATTTTGCTGGCTTTTAAAAGTTTCTGTGCATCCGTGATTTGGAGAAGGGATACGAGATCTTGGAATAAATGTCTTTGG
>NW_026642548.1:0-9714 GCF_028554395.1 Pezoporus wallicus
ACCCTGATGGGCACCAAGAGGACCCTGATGGGCACCAGGAGGGCACTGGAGGACCATGATGGGCACCAAGAGGACCTTGATGGGCACCAGAAGCACCCAAGGGGTCCCCAAAGGGAGCTGAGAGGACCCTGATGGGCACTGGAGGCCCTTGATGAGCACCAGGAGGACCCTGATGGGCACCAAAATGAACAAGGGGTCCCCAGAAAGGCACTGAAGGCACCTGATGGGCACCAGGGGCCTCTGATGGGCACCAAGAGGACCCTGATGGGCACCAGGAGGGCACTGGAGGACCATGATGGGCACCAAGAGGACCTTGATGGGCACCAGAAGCACCCAAGGGGTCCCCAAAGGGAGCTGAGAGGACCCTGATGGGCACTGGAGGCCCTTGATGAGCACCAGGAGGACCCTGATGGGCACCAAAATGAACAAGGGGTCCCCAGAAAGGCACTGAAGGCACCTGATGGGCACCAGGGGCCTCTGATGGGCACCAAGAGGACCCTGATGGGCACCAGGAGGGCACTGGAGGACCATGATGGGCACCAAGAGGACCCTGATGGGCACCAGAAGCACCCAAGGGGTCCCCAAAGGGAGCTGGGAGGACCCTGATGGGCACTGGAGGCCCTTGATGAGCACCAGGAGGACCCTGATGGGCACCAAAATGAACAAGGGGTCCCCAGAAAGGCACTGAAGGCACCTGATGGGCACCAGGGGCCTCTGATGGGCACCAAGAGGACCCTGATGGGCACCAGGAGGGCACTGGAGGACCATGATGGGCACCAAGAGGACCTTGATGGGCACCAGAAGCACCCAAGGGGTCCCCAAGGGAGCTGAGAGGACCCTGATGGGCACTGGAGGCCCTTGATGAGCACCAGGAGGACCCTGATGGGCACCAAAATGAACAAGGGGTCCCCAGAAAGGCACTGAAGGCACCTGATGGGCACCAGGGGCCTCTGATGGGCACCAAGAGGACCCTGATGGACACCAGGAGGGCACTGGAAGCCATTGATGGGCACCAGGGGGACCCTGATGGGCACCAAGAGGACCCTGATGGACACCAGGAGGGCACTGGAAGCCATTGATGGGCACCAGGAGGACCCTGATGGGCACCAAGAGGGCACCAGAAGGACCCTGATGGGCACCAAGAGGGCACCAGAAGGACCCTGATGGACACCAGGAAGCCCTTGCTGGGCACCAAGAGGGCACCAGGACACTGATGGGCACCAAAGCCCTTGCTGGGCACCAGAAGGACCCTAATGGGCACCAAGAGGACCCTGATGGGCAGAAAGAGGACACTGAAGATCCCCTGATGGGCACCAAGAGGGCACCAGGAGGACCCTGATGGGCACCAAAAGGGCACCAGGACCCTGATGGACACCAGGAAGCCCTTGCTGGGCACCAAGAGGGCACCAGGACCGTGATGGGCACCAAAGCCCTTGCTGGGCACCAGAAGGCCCCTGATGGGCACCAAGAGGACGCTGATGGGCACCAGGGGGACCCTGATGGGCATCAAGAGGCCCCTGATGGGCACCAAGAGGGCCCCAGGAAGCCCCTGATGGGCACCAAAAGGGCACCAGGACCCTGATGGACACCAGGAAGCCCTTGCTGGGCACCAAGAGGGCACCAGGACCGTGATGGGCACCAAGAGGGCACCAGAAGGACCCTGGAGACCCCCGATGGGCACCAAGAAGGCCCCAGAAGGACCCTGATGGGCACCAGGACACTGGAGACCCCCTGATGGGCACCAAGAGGACCCTGATGGGCACCAGGAGGACCCTGATGGGCACAAAGAGGCCCCTGATGGGCACCAAGAAGGCCCCAGGAGGCCCCTGATGGGCACCAAAAGGGCACCAGGACCCTGATGAGCACCAAGAGGGCAACAGAAGGACCCTGATGGGCAACAGAAGGACCCTGATGGGCACCAGGAGGAGACTGATGGGCACCAAGAGGGCACCAGAAGGACCCTGATAGGCACCAGGAGGACCCTGACGGGCACCAGGAGGACCCTGATGGGCACCAAGAGGGCACCAGAAGGACCCTGATGGGCACCAGGAGGACACTGGAGACCCCCTGATGGGCACCAGGAGGCCCCTGATGGGCACCAAGAGGGCACCAGAAGGACCCTGGAGACCCCCAATGGGCACCAAGAAGGCCCCAGAAGGACCCTGATGGGCACCAGGACACTGGAGACCCCCTGATGGGCACCAGGAGGGCCCTGATGGACACCAGGAGGGCCCTGATGGACACCAGGAGGACACTGAAGACCCCCTGATGGGCACCAAGAGGACCCTGATGGGCACCAGGGGGACCCTGATGGGCACCAAGAGGACCCTGATGGGCACCAGAAGGCCCCTGATGGGCACCAAGAGGACCCCAGGAGGCCCCTGATGGGCACCAAAAGGGCACCAGGACCCTGATGAGCACCAAGAGGTCCCCAGGAGGCCCCTGCTGGGCACCAGCCCAACCCCAGGTGCCCCCATCGCTCCCCCCCCCAACTTTCCTCACCTATCTTCATCTTCTTGAGGGCAGCGTCGGGCTCGTCGCGGGGCCGCTTGCGGGCATCCCTGGGGCTGGGCATGCTGCGGGCGATCTCGGCCTGCTGGGTGCCCAGGTCCACGAGCAGGGTGGTGATCTGGGGCTGGAAGTCCCCCGAGGACGGGTGCCGCAGGATGCTCAGCAGGTGAAGCTTCAGGTTCTTGCGTACGCTGCTCACCTGAGACTTGGCCAGCGTGGGGGGCAGGTTGGCTGCGAGGGGGGCAAGAGTGAGGGGACACAGAGGGTCCATGCTCCATCCCCATAGGGCTCCATTCCCATAGGGCTCCATCCCCATGGGGGCCATGGGCTCCATCCCCATGGGTAGGGCTCCATCCCCATAGGGCTCCATGTCCCATCCCCATAGGACACCACACTTCATCCCCATAGGGCTCCATGCTCCATCCCCATAGGGCTCCATGTCCCATCCCCAGAGGACACCACACTTCATCCCCATAGGGCTCCATGCTCCATCCCCATGGGGCATACCCCATCCCTGTGGGGCTCCGCCCCATCCCCATGCTCCATACCCCATCCCCCCCCATCCCCATAGTGCTCCACACCCCATCCCCGTGGGGCTCCGTGCCCCATCCCCATAGGGCTCCATACCCCATCCCCGTAAGTCTCCATACCCCATCCCCATAGAGCTCCATACCCCATCCCCATGGGGCTCCATCCCCGTGGGGCTCCGTGCCCCATCCCCATAGGGCTCCATACCCCATCCCCATAAGTCTCCATACCCCATCCCCATAGGGCTCCATACCCAATCCTTGTGGGGCTCCATGCCCCATCCCCATAGGGCTCCATACCCCATCCCTGTGGGGCTCCATACCCCATCCCCATAGGGCTCCATACCCCATCCCCATAGGACACCACACTTCATCCCCATAGGGCTCCATGCTCCATCCCCATAGGGCTCCATGCCCCATCCCCATGGGGCTCCATGCTCCATCCCCATGGGGCTCCATACCCCATCCCCATAGGACAGCACATTTCATCCCCATAGGGCTCCATACCCCATCCCCATAGGGCTCCATGCCCCATCCCCATAGGGCTCCATGCCCCATCCCCATGGGGCTCCATGCTCCATCCCCATAGGGCTCCATGCCCCATCCCCATAGGGCTCCACACTCCATCCCCATGGGGGCCATAGGGCTCCATCCCCATAGGGCTCCATTCCCATAGGGCTCCATGTCCCATCCCCATAGGGCTCCACACTCCATCCCCATGGATCTATGCTCCATCCCCATGGGGGCCATAGGGCTCCATCCCCATAGGGCTCCATCCCCATGGGGGCCATAGAGTTCCGTCCCCATAGGGCTCCATGTCCCATCCCCATAGGAAAACACACTTCATCCCCATAGGGCTCCATGTCCCATCCCCATAGGACACCACACTTCATCCCCATAGGGCTCCATGCTCCATGCCCATAGGGCTCCATGCCCCATCCCCATGGGGCTCCATGCTCCATCACCATGGGGCTCCATACCCCATCCCCATAGGACAGCACATTTCATCCCCATAGGGCTCCATTCCCATAGGGCTCCATGTCCCATCCCCATAGGGCTCCACACTCCATCCCCATGGATCCATGCTCCATCCCCATGGGGGGCATAGGGCTCCATTCCCATAGGGCTCCATCCCCATGGGGCTCCATGTCCCATCCCCATAGGGCTCCATGCTCCATCCCCATAGGTCTCCATACGCCATCCTCATAGGACACCACATTTCATCCCCATAGGGCTCCATGTCCCATCCCCATGGGGCTCCATGTCCCATCCCCATAGGACACCACATTTCAGCCCCATGGGGCTCCATGCTCCATCCCCACATGGCTCCACACTCCATCCGCATGGATCCATGCTCCATCCCCATGGGCTCCATCTCCCATCCCCATAGGACACCACATTTCATCCCCATAGGGCTCCATGCTCCATCACCATAAGGCCCCAAGTCCCATCCCCATAGGGCTCCATCCCCATGGGGCTCCATGTCCCATCCCCAGAGGACACCACATTTCATCACCATGAAGATCTATGCTCCATCCCCATAGGGCTCCATGCTCCATCCCCATGGGGATCCATGCCCCATCCCCAGAAGTCTCCATACCCCATCCCCATAAGTCTCCATACCCCGTCCCCATAAGTCTCCATGCCCCATCCCCATAGGGCTTCATACCCCATCCCCGTGGGGCTCCATACCCCATACCCGTGGGGCTCCATATCCCAACCCCATAGGGCTCCATACCCCATCCCTGTGGGGCTCCATGCCCCATCCCCATAGGGCTCCATGCCCCATCCCCATAAGTCTCCATACCCCATCCCTGTGGGCCTCCACACCCCATCCCTGTGGGGCTCCATGCCCCATCCCCATAGGGCTCCACGCTCCATCCCCATAAATCTCCACGCCCCATCCCCATAGGGCTCCATACCCCATCCCTGTGGGGCTCTGTGCCCCATCCCCATAGAGCTCCATACCCCATCCCCATAAGTCTCCATACCCAATCCCCATAAGTCTCCATACCCCATCCCCATAAGTCTCCATACCCCATCCCCATAGGGCTCAGTGCCCCATCCCCATAGAGCTCCACACCCCATCCCCGTGGGGCTCCATCCCCGTGGGGCTCCGTGCCCCACGCCGTGGGGCTGGGTCTCACCGTGCAGTGTCTCGTAGGCCTGGATGACCTCGGCCATGAACATGGGTCTCTGCCTGGCGATGGTGGCCAAGGAGCCGAGCGCGGCCGTGAGGTTGATGCTGGAGATGGCCGGGTGCACCATGAACTTGAGGAGCTGCTCCAGGGCCGCCCTGCCCTCCTCCCACAGCGCCGCTGCACGGACACACAGCATGAGGGGCAATAAAGGGAGCCTGAGGGGCACTAAAGGGACCCTGAGGGGCACTAAAGGGAGCCTGAGGGGCATTAAAGGGAGCCTGAGGGGCACTAAAGGGATCCTGAGGGGCACTAAAGGGACCCTGAGGGGCACTAAAGGGATCCTGAGGGGCATTAAAGGGAGCCTGAGGGGCACTAAAGGGAGCCTGAGGGGCACTAAAGGGACCCTGAGGGGCACTAAAGGGAGCCTGAGGGGCACTAAAGGGAGCCTGAGGGGCACTAAAGGGACCCTGAGGGGCACTAAAGGGATCCTGAGGGGCACTAAAGGGACCTGAGGGGCACTAAAGGGACCCTGAGGGGCACTAAAGGGACCCTGAGGGGCACTAAAGGGATCCTGAGGGGCACTAAAGGGAGCCTCCTGAGGGGCACTAAAGGGGCACTAAAGGGCCTGAGGGGCACTAAAGGGAGCCTGAGGGGCACTAAAGGGATCCTGAGGGGCACTAAAGGGAGCCTGAGGGGCACTAAAGGGACCCTGAGGGGCACTAAAGGGAGCCTGAGGGGCACTAAAGGGACCCTGAGGGGCACTAAAGGGAGCCTGAGGGGCACTAAAGGGAGCCTGAGGGGCACTAAAGGGACCCTGAGGGGCACTAAAGGGATCCTGAGGGGCACTAAAGGGACCTGAGGGGCACTAAAGGGACCCTGAGGGGCACTAAAGGGACCCTGAGGGGCACTAAAGGGATCCTGAGGGGCACTAAAGGGATCCTGAGGGGCACTAAAGGGAGCCTGAGGGGCATTAAAGGGACCCTGAGGGGCATTAAAGGGAGCCTGAGGGGCACTAAAGGGATCCTGAGGGGCACTAAAGGGACCCTGAGGGGCACTAAAGGGATCCTGAGGGGCACTAAAGGGATCCTGAGGGGCACTAAAGGGATCCTGAGGGGCACTAAAGGGACCCTGAGGGGCACTAAAGGGATCCTGAGGGGCACTAAAGGGACCCTGAGGGGCACTAAAGGGAGCCTGAGGGGCACTAAAGGGACCCTGAGGGGCACTAAAGGGAGCCTGAGGGGCACTAAAGGGAGCCAGAGGGGCACTAAAGGGAGCCTGAGGGGCACTAAAGGGATCCTGAGGGGCATTAAAGGGATCCTGAGGGGCATTAAAGGGAGCCTGAGGGGCACTAAAGGGAGCCTGAGGGGCACTAAAGGGATCCTGAGGGGCACTAAAGGGAGCCTGAGGGGCACTAAAGGGACCCTGAGGGGCATTAAAGGGAGCCTGAGGGGCACTAAAGGGAGCCTGAGGGGCACTAAAGGGATCCTGAGGGGCACTAAAGGGACCCTGAGGGGCACTAAAGGGACCCTGAGGGGCACTAAAGGGAGCCTGAGGGGCACTAAAGGGAGCCTGAGGGGCATTAAAGGGATCCTGAGGGGCATTAAAGGGAGCCTGAGGGGCACTAAAGGGAGCCTGAGGGGCACTAAAGGGATCCTGAGGGGCAATAAAGGGAGCCTGAGGGGCACTAAAGGGACCCTGAGGGGCATTAAAGGGAGCCTGAGGGGCACTAAAGGGAGCCTGAGGGGCACTAAAGGGATCCTGAGGGGCACTAAAGGGAGCCTGAGGGGCACTAAAGGGAGCCTGAGGGGCACTAAAGGGAGCCTGAGGGGCACTAAAGGGACCCTGAGGGGCACTAAAGGGACCCTGATGGGCACTAAAGGGACCCTGAGGGGCACCAAGAGGACCTGAGGGGTTCTTAAAGGGTGCTGGGAGGACCCTGATGGGCACTAACAGGATCCTAGGGGCACCAGGAGGACCTGATGGGTCCCTAAAGGGTCCTGGGAGGACCCTGATGGGCACCAGGAGGACCTTGATGGGTCCCTAAAAGGTGCTGGGAGGACCTTGGTGGACACCAAGAGGACCTTGATGGGTCCCTAAAGGGTGCTGGGAGGACCTTGGTGGACACCAAGAGGACCTTGATGGGTCCCTAAAGGGTGCTGGGAGGACCTTGATGGGTCCTTAAAGCGTGCTGAGAGGCCCTTGATGGACACCAAGAGGACCTTGATGGGTCCCTAAAGGGTGCTGGGAGGCCCTTGATGGGCACCAAGAGACCTTGGTGGGTCCCTAAAGGGTGCTGGGAGGACCCTGATGTGCACCAAGAGGACCTTGATGGGTCCCTAAAGGGTGCTGGGAGGACCCTGATGGACACCAAGAGGACCTTGATGGGTCCCTAAAGGGTGCTGGGAGGCCCTTGATGGGCACCAAGAGGACCTTGATGGGTCCCTAAAGGGTGCTGGGAGGCCCTTGATGGGCACCAAGAGGCCCTTGATGGGTCCCTAAAGGGTGCTGGGAGGACCCTGATGTGCACCAAGAGGACCTTGATGGGTCCCTGAAGGGTGCTGGGAGGCCCTTGGTGGACACCAAGAGGACCCTGATGGGTCCCTAAAGGGTGCTGGGAGGCCCTTGATGGGCACCAAGAGGCCCTTGATGGGTCCCTAAAGGGTGCTGGGAGGACCCTGATGTGCACCAAGAGGACCTTGATGGGTCCCTAAAGGGTGCTGGGAGGACCCTGATGGACACCAAGAGACCTTGGTGGGTCCCTAAATGGTGCTGGGAGGACCTTGATGGGTCCCTGAAGGGTGCTGGGAGGCCCTTGATGGGCACCAAGAGGCCCTTGATGGGTCCCTAAAGGGTGCTGGGAGGCCCTTGATGGGTCCCTAAAGGTTGCTGAGGGGCCCTTGATGGACACCAAGAGGCCCTTGATGGGTCCCTGAAGGGTGCTGGGAGGACCCTGATGGACACCAAGAGGACCTTGATGGGTCCCTAAAGGGTGCTGGGAGGCCCTTGATGGGCACCAAGAGGCCCTTGATGGGTCCCTAAAGGGTGCTGAGGGGCCCTTGATGGACACCAAGAGGCCCTTGATGGGTCCCTAAAGGGTGCTGGGAGGACCCTGATGTGCACCAAGAGGACCTTGATGGGTCCCTAAAGGGTCCTGGGAGGACCCTGATGGGCACCAGGAGGACCTTGATGGGTCCCTAAAGGGTGCTGGGAGGACCCTGATGGGCACCAGGAGGACCTTGATGGGTCCCTAAAGGGTGCTGGGAGGACCCTGATGGACACCAAGAGGACCTTGATGGGTCCCTGAAGGGTGCTGGGAGGCCCTTGGTGGACACCAAGAGGACCTTGGTGGGTCCCTAAATGGTGCTGGGAGGACCTTGATGGGTCCCTAAAGGGTGCTGGGAGGCCCTTGATGGGCACCAAGAGGCCCTTGATGGGTCCCTAAAGGGTGCTGAGGGGCCCTTGATGGACACCAAGAGGCCCTTGATGGGTCCCTTAAGGGTGCTGGGAGGACCCTGATGGACATGAGGAGGATGTGAGGGGTCCCCATAGGGCGCTGGGAGGCCCCCGGCCCGCACTCACTGTACTTGATGTAGGGGTGGTCCCTGGGCACCTTCTCGAGGCTGATGTCTCCCTCGTGGCGCTTGGGCACGTCGGAGTCGGCGCCGCGGGGCGAGAGGGTGATGATGAGGCCCTCGACGAACTTGATGGCGTGCGTGCGGATGCCGTCGTTGTCCGAGTCGAGCAGGAGCAGGATGTCCGAGGCCATGGAGGTGATGAGCTCCCAGCAGGCCTCCTGCAGCTCGCTCAGCACCCGCGACTTCACCATCCACTGCGCGGGGGGACACGGGGACATCCACGGGGGGTCAATGGCACCCATGGGGGGACAAGGGCACCCACGGGGGGTCAATGGCACCCATGGGGGGACAAGGGCACCCACGGGGGGTCAATGGTATCCAAAGTTGGTCAATGGTACCCAAAGGGGGTCAATGGTACCCAAAGAGGGTCAATGGTACCCAAAGGGAGTCAATGGTAGCCACAGGGGGCCAATGGTACCCAAAAGGGGTCAAGAGTACCCAAAGTTGGTCAATGGTACCCAAAGCTGGTCAATGGTACCCAAAGGGTGTCAATGGTACCCAAAGGGAGTCAATGGCACCCAAAGGGAGTAAATGGTACCCAAAGGGGGTCATTGGTATCCAAAGGGGCTCAATGGGACCCAAAGAGGGTCAATGGCACCCAAAGGGAGTAAATGGTACCCAAAGGGGGTCATTGGTATCCAAAGGGGCTCAATGGGACCCAAAAGGGGTCAATGGTACCCAAAGAGGGTCAATGGCACCAAAGGGAGTAAATGGTACCCAAAGGGGGTCATTGGTATCCAAAGGGGCTCAATGGGACCCAAAAGGGGTCAATGGTACTCAAAATGGGGTCAATGGTATGCAAAGAGGGTCAATGGTACCCAAAGGGGGTCAATGGTACCCAAAGCAGTTCAATGGTACCCAAAAGGGGTCAATGGCACCCAAAGGGGGACAAGGGCACCC
>NW_026642549.1:0-9776 GCF_028554395.1 Pezoporus wallicus
CTCACCCAAACTGGCGACAGAGCCACCACCCTCCCCATTGCCCTTACCTAAAATGTCCGCCGGCTCCTTTTTGCCCTCACCCAAAATGGCGACCGCCCCATTGCCCTTACCTAAAATGTCCGCCGGCTCCTTTTTGCCCTCACCCAAAATGGCGACACCGCCGCCAGCGGCGCCTGCGCCGCGCGGTGCATGCCGGGGCTCCGCTTCCGGCCGTGACGCTGCAGATCGCGCCGGGTCCCTCCGCCGCCGGTCCCGGTCCCGGTCCCGGTGCCGCTTCCTCCTCCTCCTCCTCCTCCTCCTCCTCCTCCGCCGCCGCCTCCTCCCGCGGCCCCGGCGCCATGGGGGGGGTGAAGGTGATCGGCAACGACGCCGAGTTCCAGCCGGAGCTGGGCGCCGCCGGCTCCCGCTTGGCCGTGGTCAAGTTCACCATGCGCGGGTGAGCGGGCCCGGAGCGGGCCCTGAGGGAATAGAACCGGGAATGGGGGGATATGGGGGGTGGGATGTGGGATACGGGATACGGGATATGGGGTATGGGGTACGGGGTGTAGGATATGGGATATATGGAGTATGGGATATAGGATATGGGATATGGGGTATGGGATATATGTGGTATGGGATGTTGGATATGGGATATATGTGGTATGGGATGTGGGATATGGGATATATGTGGTATGGGGTATGGCATATGGGGTGTGGGATATGGGATATATGGAGTGTGGGATATAGGATATGGGATATGTGGTATGGGATATGGGATATATGTGGTATGGGATGTTGGATATAGGATATATGTGGAATGGGGTATGGCGTATGGGGTGTGGGATATGGGATATATGTGGTATGGGGTATGGCATATGGGGTGTGGGATATGGGGTACGGGATATGGGATATATGGAGTATGGGATATAGGATATGGGATACGTGGTATGGGATACATGTGGTATGATATGTTGGATATGGGATATATGTGGTATGGGGTGTGGGATATGGGGTATGGGATATGGGATATATGTGGTATGGGATGTGGGTTATCGGATATATGTGGTATGGGGTATGGCATATGGGATGTGGGATATGAGGTATGGGATGTAGGATGTATGGGATATGGGATGTACAGGATATGGGGTGTGGGGTATGGGGTGTGGGATACGGGATATGGGGTATGGGATATGGGGTGTGGGATATGGGATATATGATATGGGATATGTGATGTATGGGGTACGGGGTATGGGATGTATGGGGTATGGGATATGGGGTATGGGATATGCGGTATGGGATATGGGATATATGATACGGGATATGGGGTATGGGATATATGTGGTATGGGGTATGGAGTATGGAGTGTGGGATACAGGATATATGGTATGGGATACGGGGTATGGGATATGGGGTATGGGATGTATGGGGTATGGGATATGGGGTGTGGGGTATGGGGTGTGGGATATGGGATATGGGATATGGGGTATGGGGTATGGGATATGGGATGTATGGGATATGGGATGTATGGGATATGGGGTACAGGATATGGGATGTATGGGGTATGGTGTATGGTATATGGGGTGTGGGATATAGGGTATGGGATATGGGGTATGGGGTGTGGGATATATGATGCAGGATACGGGGTATGGGATATAGGGTATGAGGTATGGGATATGGGATACGGGGTACGGGATATGGGATATATGATACGGGATATGGGGTGTGGGATATGGGATATATGTGGTATGGGGTATGGAGTGTGGGATATGGGATATATGATATGGGATATGGGATGTATGGGATATGGGGTATGGGATACGGGGTATGGGGGGGATACAGGATACAGGGTATGGAATATGGGATATGGGATGCATGGGATATGGGGTATGGGATATGGGATATATGATACAGGGTATGGGATATGGGATATATGATACGTGATATGGGGTGTGGGATATGGGATATGGGGCTTGGAGGCAGCCCGGAGCCGGAGGGGCTGCCGCCATTGATCCCATTGGGCTGGGTTCCGTGCCTTGGTCCATGGATCCACGCCATTCCCGGCTGGAAGAGCCCGGGAAGGACCCCCCCCCTTCCCCCTTCCCCATAGAATTCCCGCTTGGAATGGCCGCTTCCAGCCCCAAACGGGGCCGTTGCGTCCAGCTCCGAACCCCTTAGCGTGGCAAATCCCCTACGGGGCTGATCCCATGGGACGCAGGGAGCATTCCCAATGGGATGCAGGGATCATTCCCAATGGGATCATTCCCAATGGGATCATCCCGACGGATCCGTGCCTTGCGCCCGCAGCTGCGGGCCCTGCCTCAGGATAGCGCCGGCCTTCAGCTCCCTGAGCACCAAGTACCCGCAGGCGGCGTTCCTGGAGGTGGACGTGCACCAGTGCCAGGTGGGAATTCCGTTGGGAAAAGGCTGGGAAAACACCCCCCCCACCTCCGGAATTCCATAAGGATCCCTTCATCCCTAGGGAACGGCGGCCAGCAACAACATCGCGGCCACGCCGACGTTCCTGTTCTTCCGGAATAAAGTCCGCGTGGATCAGTACCAGGGAGCCGATCCCATGGGATTGGAGGAGAAGATAAAGCAGCACCTGGAGAACGAGGCCGGCAACGGCGAGGCCGCCGATATTCCCAAGGGATACGTACGGAGGCGCTTCCCAAAGGAATTCTGATGGGGGGGGGGGTGGAGGGGTGATTCCTTATGGGATGGAAGCGTCGTTCCCTATGGGATGGAGGGGTGATTCCCTATGGGATGGAAGCATCATTCCCTATGGGATGGAGGGAGCGTTCCCTATAGGATGGAGAGGTGATTCCCTATGGGATGGCGGGGTGATTCCCTATGGGATGGAGGAGTGATTCCGTATGGGATGAGGGAGCGTTCCGTATGGGATGGAGGCATCATTCCCTATGGGATGGAGAGATCATTCCCAATGGGATGCAGGGACCATTCCCTTTGGGATGCAGGGATCTTTCCCAATGGGACAGAGGGACCATTCCCAATGGGACGCAGGGACCATTCCCTATGGGACACAGGGACCATTCCCTTTGGGACGCAGGGACCATTCCCAATGGGATGCAGGGACCATTCCCTTTGGGATGCAGGGACCATTCCCAATGGGACACAGAGATCATTCCCTATAGGACACAGAGACCATTCCCTATGGGACAGAGGGACCATTCCCAATGGGATGCAGGGACCATACCCTTTGGGATGCAGGGATCATTCCCTATGGGACACAGGGACCATTCCCTTTGGGACGCAGGGACCATTCCCAATGGGATGCAGGGACCATTCCCTTTGGGACGCAGGGACCATTCCCTTTGGGATGCAGGGATCATTCCCAATGGGACAGAGGGACCATTCCCAATGGGACAGAGGGACCATTCCCAATGGGATGCAGGGACCATTCCCAATGGGACGCAGGGATCATTCCCTATGGGACACAGGGACCATTCCCTTTGGGACGCAGGGACCATTCCCAATGGGATGCAGGGACCATTCCCTTTGGGATGCAGGGATCTTTCCCAATGGGACAGAGGGACCATTCCCAATGGGACGGAGGGATCATTCCCAATGGGACGCCGGGACCATTCCCAATGGGATGCAGGGATCATTCCTTATGGCACGCAGGGACCATTCCCAATGGGACGCAGGGACCATTCCCTATGGGACACAGGGACCATTCCCTTTGGGACGCAGGGACCATTCCCTTTGGGACGCAGGGACCATTCCCAATGGGATGCAGGGACCATTCCCTTTGGGATGCAGGAACCATTCCCAATGGGACACAGAGACCATTCCCAATGGGATGCAGGGACCATTCCCTTTGGGACGCAGGGACCATTCCCTTTGGGATGCAGGGACCATTCCCAATGGGATGCAGGGACCATTCCCTTTGGGATGCAGGAACCATTCCCAATGGGACACAGAGACCATTCCCAATGGGATGCAGGGACCATTCCCAATGGGACGCAGGGACCATTCCCTTTGGGACGCAGGGACCATTCCCAATGGGACGCAGGGACCATTCCCAATGGGATGCAGGGACCATTCCCAATGGGATGCATGGACCATTCCCTTTGGGATGCAGGGACCATCCCTTCCCTCCCACCCAAAGCACTCCTGGGATTCAATGCCCCCCCCCCCATGCAATTCCCATCCCGCTGGCGCCCTGTATCCCTGCCATTCCCGCTTCCCGCCCCCTTTCCCAGATGGATTTGCTGCCCTTCGTGAACCGAGCGGGCTGCGAGTGCCTCAACGAGAGCGACGAGCACGGCTTCGAGAACTGCCTCCGGAAGGACGCTTCCTACCTGGAATCCGACTGCGACGAGCAGGTCCGGGAATGGCGTTGGGAATGCCGGCGGCTTCCGTAGGGAACGGAGCGCGTTGGGAATGCCGGCGGCTTCCGTAGGGAACGGAGCGCGTTGGGAATGCTGATGGCTTCCATAGGGAACGGAGCGTGTTGGGAATGCCGGCGGCTTCCGTAGGGAACGGAGCGCGTTGGGAATGCTGATGACTTCCATAGGGAACGGAGCGTGTTGGGAATGCCGATGGCTTCCGTAGGGAACGGAGCGTGTTGGGAGTGCTGATGGCTTCCATAGGGAACGGAGCGTGTTGGGAATGCCGATGGCTTCCATAGGGAACGGAGCGCGTTGGGAATGCCGATGGCTTCCGTATGGAATGGAGCGCATTGGGAGTGCCGATGGCTTCCGTAGGGGGAGCGTGTTGGGAGTGCCGCGTGATTCCCAATGGGAATGCCGCGTGCTTCTCAATGGGAAAGGAGCACGCTGGGAATGCCGCATGATTCCCAATGGGAAAGGAGTGCGTTGGGAATGCCGCGTGGTTCCATAGGGAACGGAGCGCGTTGGGAATTCCGATGGCTTCCATAGGGAATGGAGCATGTTGGGAGTGCTGTATGATTCCCAATGGGAAAGGAGCACGTTGGGAATGCCGATGGCTTCCATAGGGAACGGAGCGCGTTGGGAATGCCGATGGCTTCCGTATGGAATGGAGCGCATTGGGAGTGCCGATGGCTTCCGTAGGGAACGGAGCGTGTTGGGAGTGCCGCGTGATTCCCAATGGGAATGCCGCGTGCTTCTCAATGGGAAAGGAGCACGCTGGGAATGCCGCATGATTCCCAATGGGAAAGGAGTGCGTTGGGAATGCCGCGTGGTTCCATAGGGAACGGAGCGCGTTGGGAATTCCGATGGCTTCCATAGGGAATGGAGCATGTTGGGAGTGCTGTATGATTCCCAATGGGAAAGGAGCGCGTTGGGAATGCCGCGTGCTTCCCAATGGGAAAGGAGCGCGTTGGGAATTCCGATGGCTTCCATAGGGAATGGAGCATGTTGGGAGTGCTGTATGATTCCCAATGGGAAAGGAGTGCGTTGGGAATGCCGCGTGGTTCCATAGGGAACGGAGCGCATTGGGAATGCCGATGGCTCCCATAGGGAACGGAGCGCGTTGGGAGTGCCGATGGCTTCCATAGGGAATGGAGCGCGTTGGGAGTGCCACGTGATTCCCAATGGGAATGCAGCGTGCTTCTCAATGGGAAAGGAGTGCGTTGGGAATGCCGCATGATTCCCAATGGGAAAGGAGTGCGTTGGGAATGCCGCGTGGTTCCATAGGGAACGGAGCGCGTTGGGAATTCCGATGGCTTCCATAGGGAATGGAGCATGTTGGGAGTGCTGTATGATTCCCAATGGGAAAGGAGCACGTTGGGAATGCCGATGGCTTCCATAGGGAACGGAGCGCATTGGGAGTGCCGATGGCTTCCGTATGGAATGGAGCGCATTGGGAGTGCCGATGGCTTCCATAGGGAATGGAGCGTGTTGGGAGTGCCACGTGATTCCCAATGGGAATGCCGCGTGCTTCTCAATGGGAAAGGAGCACGCTGGGAATGCCGCATGATTCCCAATGGGAAAGGAGTGCGTTGGGAATGCCGCGTGGTTCCATAGGGAACGGAGCGCATTGGGAATGCCGATGGCTCCCATAGGGAACGGAGCGCGTTGGGAGTGCCGATGGCTTCCATAGGGAACGGAGTGTGTTGGGAGTGCCGCGTGATTCTCAATGGGAAAGGAGCGCGTTGGGAATACCGCGTGGTTCCCCATGGGAAAGGAGCACGTTGGGAATGCCCATGGCTTCCATAGGGAATGGAGCACATTGGGAATGCCGATGGCTTCCGTAGGGAACGAAGCGTGTTGGGAGTGCCGATGGCTTCCATTGGGAACGGAGCGTGTTGGGAGTGCCATGTGATTCCCAATGGGAATGCTGCGTGCTTCTCAATGGGAAAGGAGCACGCTGGGAATGCCGCATGATTCCCAATGGGAAAGGAGTGCGTTGGGAATGCCACGTGGTTCCATAGGGAACGGAGCGCGTTGGGAATGCCGATGGCTCCCATAGGGAACGGAGTGTGTTGGGAATGCCGATGGCTTCCGTAGGGAACGGAGCGTGTTCGGAGTGCCACGTGATTCCCAATGGGAATGCCGCGTGCTTCCCAATGGGAAAGGAGCACGTTGGGAATGCCGCATGATTCCTAATGGGAAAGGAGCGCGCTGGGAATTCTGATGGCTTCCATAGGGAATGGAGCGCATTGGGAGTGCTGTATGATTCCCAATGGGAAAGGAGCGCGTTGGGAATGCCGCGCGCTTCCATAGGGAAAAGGAGCGCGTTGGGAATGCCGAGTGCTTCCATAGGGAAAAGGAGCGCGTTGGGAATGCCGCGTGCTTCCATAGGGAAAAGGAGCGCGTTGGGAATGCCGCGTGCTTCCCTTGTCCATTGGGCCTCCGGGTGCTTCCAAGGGTTTGTCCCCTGGCTCCCGGCGCGTATCCCTCTGGAATGCCGCTGGACCAAAGTCGAAGAGCCAGGAGGGAAAGCATTTGCGGGGCATCTTCAGCACACAGTCAGCTTTGCAATGCTGTCACCATTATTGCTGTCACTCCTCGGTTTCATACCTAAAAGTACATTTGAATGCAACCTCTCCAAAGCTGCTTCTCAGCTGCCCAGAAGCTCAGCGATTAGTGCACGAACGTCTGGCTTCTGCTCCCAGCGCCGAAGAGCCAGGAGGGAAAGCATGTGCTGGGCATCTTCAGCACACAGTCAGCTTTGCAACGGTGTCACCATCATTGCTCGCTCCTCAGTGTCATCAGTGTCATACCTCAGCAACGGTGTCACCATCATTGTGTCGCTCATTTAAAGGTCCATTTGAATGCACCCTCTTCGGAGCTTGCTCTCGGCTGCCCAGCAGCACAGTGAGTAGAGCACGAACAGTTGCCGTCTGCTCCCACAATCGAAGAGCCAGGAGGGAAAGCTGGTGCTCTGAATCTTCTGCACACAGTCAGCTTTGCAACGGTGTCACCATCATTGCTGTCGCTCCTCGCTTTCATACCTAAAGGTCCATTTGAATGCACCCTCTTCGGAGCTTGCTCTCGGCTGCCCAGCAGCACAGTGAGTAGAGCACGAACAGTTGCCGTCTGCTCCCAGATCGAAGAGCCAGGAGGGAAAGCATGTGCTGGGCATCTTCAGCACACAGTCAGCTTTGCAACGGTGTCACCATCATTGCTGTCGCTCCTCGCTTTCATACCTAAAGGTCCATTTGAATGCACCCTCTTCGGAGCTTGCTCTCGGCTGCCCAGCAGCACAGTGAGTAGAGCACGAACGTTGCCGTCTGCTCCCACAGTCGAAGAGCCAGGAGGAAAGCATGTGCTGGGCATCTTCAGCACACAGTCAGCTTTGCAACGGTGTCACCATCATTGCTGTCGCTCCTCGCTTTCATACCTAAAAGTCCATTTGAATGCAACCTCTCGGAGCTTGCTCTGGCTGCCCAGCAGCACAGCGATTAGAGCACGAACGTCTGGCCTCTGCTCCCAGAGCCGAAGAGCCAGGAGGGAAAGCATGTGCTGGGCATCTTCAGCACACAGTCAGCTTTGCAACGGTGTCACCATCATTGCTGTCGCTCCTCGCTTTCATACCTAAAAGTCCAATCTAAAGCAACCTCTACGGAGCTGCTCTGAGCTGCCCAGTAGCACAGCGATTAGAGCACGAACGTCTGGCCTCTGCTCCCAGAGCCGAAGAGCCAGGAGGGAAAGCATGTGCTGGGCATCTTCAGCACACAGTCAGCTTTGCAACGGTGTCACCATCATTGCTGTCGCTCCTCGCTTTCATACCTAAAAGTCCAATAGAATGCACCCTCTACGGAGCTTGCTCTGGCTGCCCAGTAGCACACCGATTAGAGCACGAACGTCTGGCTTCTGCTCCCAGATCCGAAGAGCCAGGAGGGAAAGCATGTGCTGGGCATCTTCAGCACACAGTCAGCTTTGCAACGGTGTCACCATCATTGCTGTCGCTCCTCGCTTTCATACCTAAAGGTCCATTTGAATGCACCCTCTTCGGAGCTTGCTCTCGGCTGCCCAGCTGCACAGTGAGTAGAGCACGAACAGTTGCCGTCTGCTCCCACAATCGAAGAGCCAGGAGGAAAGCTGGTGAAAGCATAGGGTTAGGGTTAGGGTTAGGGGTTAGGGTTAGGGTTAGGGTTAGGGTTAGGGTTAGGGGTTAGGGTTAGGGTTAGGGTTAGGGTTAGGGGTTAGGGTTAGGGTTAGGGGTTAGGGTTAGGGTTAGGGTTAGGGTTAGGGTTGGGGTTCATTCCTTAAACGTGGAATGCTATCCCGTGATTCCAGAAAGATGGAATGCTGAGCTGTTCCGTTATTCCTTAAACGTGGAATGCTATCCTGTGATTCCAGAAACGTGGAATGCTGAGCTGTTCCAGCGTTCCTTAAACGTGGAATGCTATCCTGTGATTCCAGAAAGATGGAATGCTGAGCTGTTCCGTCATTCCTTAAACGTGGAATGCTATTCTATGATTCCATAAATATGGAATGCTCATCTCTTCCATGATTCCTTAAATGCGGAATGCTGTCCCATGATTCCTTAAATATGGAATGCTGATCTATTCCGTCATTCCTTAAACGTGGAATGCTATCCCGTGATTCCAGAAAGATGGAATGCTGAGCTGTTCCGTCGTTCCTTAAACGTGGAATGCTATCCCGTGATTCCAGAAAGATGGAATGCTGAGCTGTTCCGTCATTTCTTAAACGTGGAATGCTATTCTATGATTCCATAAATATGGAATGCTCATCTCTTCCATGATTCCTTAAATGCAGAATGCTGTCCCATGATTCCAGAAAGATGGAATGCTGATCTATTCCGTCATTCCTTAAACATGGAATGCTATCCCATGATTCCATAAACATGGAATGCTGATCTATTCTGTCATTCCTTAAATGCGGAATGCTATCCCGTGATTCCTTAAATATGGAATGCTGATTTGTTCCATCATTCCTTAAACATGGAATGCTATCCCATGATTCCTTAAACATGGAATGCTGAGCTGTTCCATGATTTCTTCAGTGCGGAATGCTGATCTATTGCGTCATTCTTTAAACATGGAATGCTATCCCATGATTCCATAAATACGGAATGCTCATCTCTTGCATGATTCCTTAAATGCGGAATGCTGTCCCATGATTCCATAAATATGGAATTCTGATCTATTCCATCCTTCCTTAAACATGGAATGCTATCCCCTGATCCTTTCAATATGGAATGCTGATATATTCCACGAGTGTTTAAACATGGAATGCTATCCCATGATCCCTTAAATGTGGAATGCTGATCTATTCCGTCATTCCTTAAACATGGAATGCTATCCCATGATTCCATAAACATGGAATGCCGCTCTCTTCCATGATTCCATAAACATGGAATACTCTTCCATGATTCTATAAACC
>NW_026642550.1:0-9802 GCF_028554395.1 Pezoporus wallicus
GGATAATGGGATGGATAACGGGATAACGGATAATGGGATAACGGGATGGATAACAGATAATGGGATAACGGATAACGGGATAGCGGGATGGATAACGGGATAACGGGAGGGATGGGGATGGGATTGATGGATAACGGGATAACGGGATAATGGAAGGGGGATGGGGGATGTGGATGGATGGCAATGGATAATGGGATAACAGGAGGGGATGGGATATGGGGATGGGATGGATGGATAACATGGGATGGATGGGGTGTATGGGGGATGGGATGATGGGGATACGGGGATGGGGATATGGGGATGGGAATGGGCCTGTTGGATAATGGGATGGATGGGGTGTATCCACATTGGATTTGGGGGGGGGATGGGATGTGGGGATGGGACCCCCCCTCTTGTGGGGGACAACCCCCCTCCCCTTTATCCACATTGATTTGGGAGCCAACCCACTTTAAGCCCCTCCCCCCAAACCTCCCCCCCCCCCAAAGCCGACCCCCCCCCCCCTCCCCCCCCCCCTCCCCCCAACCCCCCCCCCCCCCACCACCACCCCCCCCCCCCCCCACCACCCCCCCCCCCAAGCCCCCCCCAAGGCCAAGGCCCCCAAAGGGCCCAAGGTGAAGGCCGAGCCCCCCCCCAAGAAGAGGAAGAAGTGGCTCAAGGAGGCAGCCACGTCCTCGGAGTCCGACTCCAGCCCCGACCCCCAGAGCGAGGAGGGTGAGAAATGGGGGGGGGCACCCCCAAAATGCGGGGGGTGGGGGGGAGGGAACCCACAAAATGAGGGGGGAAGTGGGGGAATGGGGGGGTGGGAACCCCCAAAATGAGGGGGGGTGGGGGGTGGGAACCCCCAAAATGGGGGGGGAATTGGGGGGGGGGGAGGGAACCCCCAAAATGAGGGGGGGGTTGGGGGGGGGGGGTGGGAACCCCCAAAATGAGGGGGGAATTGGGGGAATGGGGGGGAGGGAACCCCCAAAATGGGGGGGTGGGGGGGGAGGGAACCCCCAAAATGAGGGGGGAATTGGGGGAATGGGGGGGAGGGAACCCCCAAAATGAGGGGGGAATTGGGGGGGTGGGGGGGGTGGGAACCCCCAAAATGAGGGGGGTTGGGGGGGAGGGAACCCCAAAATGAGGGGGGTGGGGGGGGTGGGGGGAGGGAACCCCAAAATGAGTGGGGGGGGGGGGGTTGAGGGTGTGGGGGGGAGGGAACCCCCAAAATGGGGGGGGTGGGGGGGAGGGAACCCCCAAAATGAGGGAACCCCCAAAATGAGGGGGGGGGTGGGGGGTGGGGGGGAGGGAACCCCCAAAATGAGGGGGGGGGGTTGCGGGAATGGGGGGGAGGGAACCCCCAAAATGAGTGGGGGGGGTTGGGGGTGTGGGGGGGAGGGAACCCCCAAAATGAGGGGGGGGGTGGGGGTGTGGGGGGGAGGGAACCCCCAAAATGGGGGGGGGGGGGGGGGAAGGAGGGGGGAAATGGGGGAGGAAAAGGGGGGAGAGTGAGGATGGGGATGGGGATGGAGAAAGGGGGGGTTGGAAATGGGGGGGTTGGGGGGTAAATGGGGGGGAAGGGGGGTAAATGGGGGGGGAAGGGGGGAATGAGGATGATGGGGAGGGTGAATATGGGGGGGGTCAGAAATGGGGGGATAAAGGGGGACCATGAGGGGCTGATGGGGAGGGTGGAATATGGGGGGGGTCGGGTCAGAAATGGGGGGGTTTGGGGGGGAAATGGGGGGGGATAAAGGGGGGACCATGAGGGTGCTGATGGGGATGGAATAAGGGGGGGGGTCAGAAATGGGGGTTTTGGGGGGGAAATGGGGGGGAATTGGGGGGGAGGGTTGGGATGGGGAGGGTGGAATATGGGGGGGTCCAAAATGTGGGGGGGGAAATGGGGGGGACAAAGGGGGGACCATGAGGGTGCTGATGGGGAGGGTGGGATATGGGGGGGGGGGTCAGAAATGGGGGGGGTCCAAAATGGGGGGGGTTTGGGGGGGACCTTGAGGATGTTTGGGGGGGGAGCCCCAAATGGGGGGGGGGGAATGTGGGCGGGGCTTAGCGCTGTGGGCGGGGCTCGCTCTTAAAAGGGGCCCCGACCTTTCCCCTTTGAGGGGGGGGGGGTTCGCTCTTTGTCAATGGGAGGGGGCGTGGCTTCCTCTTAAAGAGGCAACGCCAAGGGAGCGTGGCGCCGCTCTCGGCTGCGGGATGGGTGTGAATGGGGAGGGCGTGGGAAAGAAGGGGCGTGGCGTGGGAAGGAAGGGGCGGGGCTTGCTCTTAAAGGGGCAACGCCATCGTCGCGCCGCGGGGGGGGGGGGGGGTGAACGGGGAGGGCGTGGGAAAGAAGGGGCGTGGCGTGGGTAGGAAGGGGCGGGGCTTGCTCTTAAAGGGGCAGCGCCAAAGGAGCGTCGCGCCGCGGGGGGGGGGGGGTGTGTGAATGGGGAGGGCGTGGGGAAAAAAGGGGCGTGGCGTGGGAAGGAAGGGGCGGGGCTTGCTCTTAAAGGGGCAACGCCAAGGGAGCGTGGCGCCGCTCTCTGCTGCAGGAATGGGTGTGTGAATGGGGAGGGCGTGGCGTAGGAAGGAAGGGGCGGGGCTTGCTCTTAAAGGGGCCGTTCCCCATTGAGCAGAGCGGGCCCCCCCCGGCCGGGTGCTGAACACGAGGGCCATGAAGGAGATGTACCGGAGCTACGTGGAGATGCTGGTGAGCACCGCGCTGGACCCCGACATGATCCAGGCGTTGGAAGATACCAATGGTGAGACCCCCCCCTTCCCCTGCCCCACAACCATCACTGCCCCATAGATTCCCCTCCCCCCCCCAACCATAACTGCACACCGCCCCACAGATGAGCTCTACCTGCCCCCCATGCGCAAGATCGATGGGATCCTCAATGACCACAAGAAGAAGGTTCTGAAGAGGGTGACGCTCAACCCGTCCCTGCAGGTGGGGCTGGGGGGGGTTCTGTGGGGCTGCGGGGGGTTCTATGGGGCTGGGGGGGTCTGTGGGGCTGGGGGGTCTGTGGGGCTGGAGGGGGTCTGTGGGGCTGGGAGGGGTCTCTATGGGGCTGGGGG
The DNA here is from genome assembly GCF_028554395.1 of Pezoporus wallicus. NCBI lineage: Eukaryota > Metazoa > Chordata > Aves > Psittaciformes > Psittacidae > Pezoporus > Pezoporus wallicus. The sequence goes on from NW_026642550.1 coordinate 3,052, forward strand.
GGTCTGTGGGCCTGGGTGGGTCTATGGGGTTGGGGGGGTTCTATGGGGCTGGGGGTGTCTATGGAGTTGAGGGGCTCTGTGGGGCTGGGGGGGGTTCTATGGGGCTGGGGGGGGTATATGGGGCTGGGGGGGTTCTATGGGGCTGTGGGGGGGGTTCTATGGGGCTGTGGGGGGCTGTGGGGCTGGGGGGGTCTATGGGGCTGGCTCTATGGATCTGTGTCTCTCTATGGGGCTGTGTCTATGGGGCTGTGTCTATGGGGCTGGCTCTATGGATCTGTGTCTCTCCATGGGGCTGTGTCTATGGGGCTGTGTCTCTCTATGGGGCTGTGTCTCTCCATGGGGCTGTGTCTCTCCATGGGGCTGTGTCTATGGATCTGTGTCTCTCCATGGGGCTGTGTCCATGGATCTGTGTCTCTCCATGGGGCTGGCTCTATGGGGCTGTGTCTCTCTATGGGGCTGTGTCTCTCCATGGGGCTGTGTCTATGGGGCTGGCTCTATGGATCTGTGTCTCTCCATGGGGCTGTGTCTATGGGGCTGTGTCTATGGGGCTGGCTCTATGGATCTGTGTCTCTCCATGGGGCTGTGTCTATGGGGCTGTGTCTATGGGGCTGGCTCTATGGATCTGTGTCTCTCCATGGGGCTGTGTCTATGGGGCTGTGTCCATGGGGCTGGCTCTATAGGGCTGTGTCTCTCCATGGGGCTGTGTCTCTCCATGGGGCTGTGTCCATGGGGCTGGCTCTATGGATCTGTGTCTCTCCATGGGGCTGTGTCTCTCTATGGGGCTGGCTCTATGGGGCTGTGTCTCTCTATGGGGCTGTGTCTCTCCATGGGGCTGTGTCTATGGGGCTGGCTCTATGGATCTGTGTCTCTCTATGGGGCTGTGTCTCTCCATGGGGCTGTGTCCATGGGGCTGGCTCTATGGGGCTGTGTCTCTCCATGGGGCTGTGTCTCTCCATGGGGCTGTGTCTATGGGGCTGTGTCCATGGGGCTGGCTCTATGGGGCTGTGTCTCTCTATGGGGCTGTGTCTCTCCATGGGGCTGTGTCTCTCTATGGGGCTGTGTCCATGGGGCTGGCTCTATGGGGCTGTGTCTCTCCATGGGGCTGTGTCTATGGATCTGTGTCTCTCCATGGGGCTGTGTCTCTCCATGGGGCTGGCTCTATGGGGCTGTGTCTCTCCATGGGGCTGTGTCTCTCCATGGGGCTGTGTCTCTCTATGGGGCTGTGTCTCTCCATGGGGCTGTGTCCATGGGGCTGGCTCTATGGGGCTGTGTCTCTCCATGGGGCTGTGTCTCTCCATGGGGCTGTGTCTCTCCATGGGGCTGGCTCTATGGGGCTGTGTCTCTCCATGGGGCTGTGTCTCTCCATGGGGCTGTGTCTCTCTATGGGGCTGTGTCTCTCCATGGGGCTGTGTCTATGGGGCTGTGTCCATGGGGCTGTGTCCATGGGGCTGGCTCTATGGGGCTGTGTCTATGGGGCTGTGTCCATGGGGCTGGTTTCATGGGGCTGGTTTCGGCGCTGTGGGGGGGGGGATGCGCCGCTCCTCCCCATTGCCGTTGCTCCTCCCGGCCGGCAGGAGGCGCTGCACACGTTCCCGCAGCTGCAGGCGGAGCCGGGGGAGGCGCTCGTGAGGCTGCGCCCGGGGGGGGACCCCTACAACAGGAAAACCCTCAGCAAGGTCAAGCGCAGCGCGGCCAAGCCACAGGTACGGGCCCTGGGGGGCGCTATGGGGCGCTATGGGGTTTCTATGGGGCTCTATGGGGGCTCTATGGGGCTCTATGGGGCACTATGGGCTCTATGGGGCTCTATGGTCTCTGTGGGTCTCTATGGGTCTCTATGGTCTCTATTGGGTTCTATGGTCTCTATGGGTCTCTATGGTCTCTATGGGTCTCTATGGTCTCTATTGGGTTCTATGGTCTCCATGGTCTCTATGGTCTCTATGGGTCTCTATGGTCTCTATTGGGTTCTATGGTCTCTATGGTCTCTATGGGTCTCTATGGGTCTCTATGGTCTCTATTGGGTTCTATGGTCTCCATGGTCTCTATGGTCTCTATGGGTCTCTATGGGCTCTGTGGGTCTCTATGGTCTCTATGGTCTCTATTGGTCTCTATGGTCTCTATGGGTCTCTATGGTCTCTATTGGGTTCTATGGGTCTCTATGGGTCTCTATGGTCTCTATTGGGTTCTATGGTCTCTATGGGTCTCTGTGGGTCTCTATGGTCCCTATTGGGTTCTATGGTCTCTATGGTCTCTATGGGTCTCTATGGTCTCTATTGGGTTCTATGGTCTCTATGGTCTCTATGGTCTCTATGGTCTCTATGGGTCTCTATGGTCTCTGTGGGTCTCTATGGTCTCTATTGGGTTCTATGGTCTCTATGGTCTCTATGGGTCTCTGTGGGTCTCTATGGTCTCTATTGGGTTCTATGGGCTCTATGGGGCGCTGTGGGGCGCTATGGGTCACTATGGGGTGCTATGGGACACTAAGGGGCTCTGTGGGGCGCTATGGGGCTCTATGGTCTCTATGGTTTCTATGTTCTCTATAGGTCTTTATGGTCTCTATTGATCTCTATGGGTCTCTATGGGTCTCTATTGGGCTCTATGGTCTCTATGGGTCTCTATGGTCTCTATTGGGTTCTATGGGCTCTTTGGGGCTCTATGGGTCACTATGGGGTGCTATGGGGCTCTGTGGGGCGCTATGGGGCTCTATGGTTTCTATGTTCTCTATAGGTCTTTATGGTCTCTATTGATCTCTATGGTTTCTATGGTCTCTATGGGTCTCTATTGGTCTCTGGTCTCTATGGGTCTCTATGGGTCTCTATGGTCTCTATTGGTCTCTATGGTCTCTATGGGTCTCTGTTGGGCTCTATGGACTCTATGGGGCTCTGTGGGTGCTATGGTGCACTATGGTCTCTATGGTATCTAGGTGTCTCTGTTGGTCTCTGTGGTCTCTATGATCTCTATGGTCTCTATTGGTCTCTATGGGCTCTATGGGTCTCTATGGTCTCTATGGGTCTCTATGGTCTCTATGGGTCTCTATGGTCTCTATGGGTCTCTATGGTCTCTATGGTCTCTATTGGTCTCTATGGTCTCTATTGGTCTCTATGGGCTCTATGGGTCTCTATGGGGCACTATGGGCTCTATGGTGTCTATGGGCTCTATGGGGGCTCTTTGGGGCTCTATGGGGCTCTCTGTGTTCTGGGGCCAGTTCTGAGCCCCTGTCGTCCCCCCCGTCCCGCCCCCCATGGCACAGGAGTTCAAGGTGGAGGTGGACAAATCCTTCCTGTGCACCCTGTACCACTCCCTGCACCACTACAAGTACCACACGTTCCTGCGCTGCAAGGACGAGGTGAGCCCCCCACCTCCTGCCCCATAGCCCCCCGCCCCATGGCGGTACCCAACCCCTTGGGGGTGCTGGTTGTCATGGAGACCGCCTCCATGGGGTTGGAGATGGTCCCCATCCTTCCCATGGCATCCTGGTGCTCATCCCCTGCATGGTGCACTTCTCCATCCCTTCCATCCCATCATAGTTCCCATCTCCATCCCATCCCATCATAGTTCCCATCTCCATCCCATCCCATCATAGTTCCCATCTCCATCCCATCCCATCATAGTTCCCATCTCCATCCCTTCCATCCCATCATAGTTCCCATCTCCATCCCATCCCATCATAGTTCCCATCTCCATCCCATCCCATCATAGTTCCCATCTCCATCCCTTCCATCCCATCATAGTTCCCATCTCCATCCCTCCCATCCCATCACCTTCATGGTGCTGTCAATGGCAGCACCCATGGGTGCTACCTATGGGTGCTCCCTATGGAGCTCTCCATGGTGATACCTATGGGTGCTGTCCATGGGTGCTCTTTATGGAGCTCTCCATGGTGCTGTCCATGGGTGCTCCCTATGGAGCTCTCCATGGTGCTACCCATGGGTGCTGTCTATGGAGCTCTCCATGGTGCTGCCTATGGGTGCTGTCCATGGGTGCTCTCTATGGAGCTCTCCATGGTGCTGTCCATGGGTGCTCCCTATGGAGCTCTCCATGGTGCTACCTATGGGTGCTGTCCATGGGTGCTCTCTATGGAGCTCTCCATGGTGCTGTCCATGGGTGCTCCCTATGGAGCTCTCCATGGTGCTACCTATGGGTGCTGTCCATGGGTGCTTCCTATGGAGCTCTCCATGGTGCTACCCATGGGTGCTGTCCATGGAGCTCTCCATGGTGCTACCAATGGGTGCTCCCTATGGAGCTCTCCATGGTGCTCCCTGTGGGTTGTCCCCATGGGTGCTCTCCATATTGTTCCCTATGGGTTCTACCTATGGGTTGTCCCCATGGGTGCTCCCCATGGTGCTCCCTATGGGTTCTCCCTATGGGTTGTCCCCATGGGTGTTCTCCATGGTGCTCCCTATGGGTTCTCCCCATGGGTTCTCCCCATAAGTGCTCTCTGTGGAGCTCTCCATGGTGCTGCCCACGGGTGCTCTCCATGGTGCTCCCTATGGCGTTCTCCATAGGCGCTCCCTATGGATTACCCCATAGGCTCTCCCTATGGGTTCTCCCTATGGGTTACCCCCATAGGCTGTCTCTATGGGCTCTCCTATGGGTTACCCCCATAGGCTGTCTCTATGGGTGCTCCCTATGGGTTCTCCCCATAAGTGTTCTCTATGGAGCTCTCCATGGTGCTGCCCACGGGTGCTCTAGGCTGCTCCCTATGGGTTCTCCATCTCCCTATGGGTTACCCCATAGGCTCTCTCTATGGGTTCTCCCTATGGGTTACCCCCATAGGCTGTCTCTATGGGTGCTCCCTATGGGTTCTCCCCATAAGTGTTCTCTATGGAGCTCTCCATGGTGCTGCCCACGGGTGCTCTCCATGGTGCTCCCTATGGCGTTCTCCATAGGCGCTCCCTATGGGTTACCCCGTAGGTTCTCCCTATGGGTTCTCCCTATGGGTTACCCCCATAGGCTCTCCCTATGGGTGCTTCCTATGGGTGCTCCCTATGGGTTCTCCCCATAAGTGCTCTCTATGGAGCTCTCCATGGTGCTGCCCACGGGTGCTCTCCGTGGTGCTCCCTATGGCGTTCTCCATAGGCGCTCCCTATGGATTACCCCATAGGCTCTCCCTATGGGTTCTCCCTATGGGTTACCCCCATAGGCTGTCTCTATGGGTTCTCCCTATGGGTTACCCCCATAGGCTGTCTCTATGGGTGCTCCCTATGGGTTCTCCCCATAAGTGCTCTCTATGGAGCTCTCCATGGTGCTGCCCACGGGTGCTCTCCGTGGTGCTCCCTATGGCGTTCTCCATAGGCTCTCCCTATAGGTTACCCCATAGGCTCTCCCTATGGGTTCTCCCTATGGGTTACCCCCATAGACTCTCCCTATGGGTGCTCCCCCTCACTTCACCCCCCTCTATCCCCCCCCACAGACGACGGCGATCGAGGGCCGCGCCGAGGACCTGGGCCAGGAGGAGGTGGTGCAGCTCTGCATGGGCAACCAGGCCTGGCTCGAGCGCCTCTTCCACTCCTTCAGCGAGCTCCTGGCCCAGGCACGGGCCTCCTGCTCCTGAGGAACCCCCCCATTGGGTGTCCCCCCCCCCTCCGCCCCATAGGGACCCCCAACCCCACACACACCCCATGGACACGGCCGTGGTGGGGAAGGCAGGGAGCCAAGGGCCGGGTGTAAATGGGGTGGTCCATGGCGAGGGGGGGGGGGGGTGTGGGTGGATGAAGGGGGGGGCAGCCCCATATTCATCCCCCCCTGTTGATGGGGAGGTCGTTTTGGGGACACCCACACACCCCCCATGTGATGGGGACCTCGTTTTGGGGACCCCCTTTCCATTGATGGGGACATCCCCCCCCCCCCATGGTGGGGACATCCAACTGTGATGGGGACTCCCCTTTTGGGGACCCCCCCTCCATTGATGGGGACCTCGTTTTGGGGACCCCCCCTCCATTGATGGGGACACACAACTGCAATGGGGGCCCTCATTTTGGGGACCCCCCCCTCCATTGATGGGGACACCCCCCCCCCATTGATGGAGACACCCAACTGCAATGGGGACCCCCCTTTTGGGGACCCCCCCTCCATTGATGGGGACACCCCCCCCCATTGATGGAGACACCCAACTGCAATGGGGACCCCCCTTTTGGGGACCCCCCCCATTGATGGGGACACCCCCCCCATTGATGGAGACCCCAACTGCAATGGGGACCCCCTTTTGGGGACCCCCCCATTGATGGGGACACCACCCCCCCATTGATGGGGGCACCCAACAATGGGCACCCCCTTTATGTGAACCCCCCCATGATGGGGACACCCAATTGCGATAGGGACCCCCCCTTTTGGGGACCCCCCCCACCCCATGATGGGGACCCACTTTTTGGGACCCCCCCATGATGGGGACACCCCCCCTATGGATGGGGACCCCCAACTGCAATGGGGACCCCCTTTTGGTGAACACCCCCCCCCTCCATGATGGGGACACCCCCATTGGGATCAATGGCACCCCCCTGATGCCAAGCCCCCCCCCAATAGAGACCCCCCCCACCCCATTAACGGGGACCCCCCCATTGGTGATACCCCCCCCCTCCATCCCAAAGGGCCCCCCATCAACAACAGGGTGCCCCCCCCACAATGGGTGTCCCCCCCCACAATGGATGCCCCCCCCACAATGGGTACCCCCCCTCATGGGTGCCCCCCAGTTGATGCCCCCCACAATGGGTGCCCCCCCTCAATGGATGCCCCCCCACCATGGGTGCCCCCCCAC
>NW_026642551.1:0-974 GCF_028554395.1 Pezoporus wallicus
AACACTCCAAAAACCCCAAAACCAGCTCCAAAACCCCCAAACCAACCCAAAACCACCTTGTCCTGCTTCTTCTATAGGACACAGGGTCAGAGCCTCAAAACAGACCCAAAACAGGCCAAAAACACCCCAAAACACCCCAAAAAGCAGGACAAAACGTCCTTGTCCTCCTTCTGCTATGAGATACAGTGTCAGGGCCCCAAAACAGACCTAAAACAGAACAAAAATGCCCCAAAACCATCTTCTCCTGCTTCTCCTATGAGATGCAGGGTCAGAGCCTCAAAAAAAAGACAAAAAACATGACAAAAATAGGACAAAACCACCCCAAAACCACCTTGTCCTGCTTCTCCTGTGGGATACAGGGTCAGAGCCCTGAAACAGAAACAGGCCTAAAACCAAGGACAAAAATAGGACAAAACCACCCCAAAACCACCTTGTCCTGCTTCTCCTATGGAACACAGGGTCAGAGCCTCAAAAAAGACACAAAACATGACAAAAATAGGACAAAACCACCCCAAAACTACCTTGTCCTGCTTCTCCTATGGCATACTGAGTCAGAGTCCCAAAACGGACCCAAAGAACCCCCAAAGCAGGACAAAACCACCCCAAGGCCACCTTGTCCTGCTTCTCCTGTGGGATACATGGTCAGAGGCCTGAAACAGACCCAAAACAGGCCAAGTACAACCCAAATAACCCCAAAACCCCCAAACCACCCCAAAACCACCTTGTCCTGCTTCTCCTATGGCAAACAGGGTCAGAGCCCTGAAAAAGACACAAAACCAAAAAACTCCAAACAGGGTCAGACCCCAAAACCAGCTCCAAACCCCCAAAACCACCTTCTCCTGCTTCTTCTATAGGACACAGGGTCAGAGCCTCAAAACAGACCCAAAACAGGCCAAAAACACCCCAAAACACCCCAAAAAGCAGGACAAAATTACCTTGTCCTCCTTCTGCTATGAGATACAGTGTCAGGGCCC
>NW_026642552.1:0-999 GCF_028554395.1 Pezoporus wallicus
TGGGGGTTCTATGTCGCAACAATGGGGCTCTATGAGGCAATAATGGGGCTCTATGAGGCAATAATGGGGCTCTATGAGGCTATAATGGGGTCTATGATGCAATAATGGAGGTCTATGAGGCAATAATGGGGCTCTGTGAGGCAACAATGGGGGTGTATGAGGCAATAATGGGGCTCTATTAGGCAATAATGGGGCTCTATGCGGTAATAATCGGGCTCTATGAGGCAATACTGGGGCTCTGTGAGTCAGTACTGGGGCTCTATAATGCAATAATGGGGCTCTATGAGGTTTTAATGGGGCTCTATGGAGCAATAATGAGACTCTACGAGAAATTAATGGGGCTCTATGTTGCAATCATGGTGCTCTATGAGGTAAGAATTGGGCTCTATGATGCAATAATGGGGTACTATGAGGCAATAATGGGGCTCTGATGCAATAATGAGGCTCTATGAGGATATAATGGGCCTCTATGATGCAATAATGGGGCTCTATGAGGCAATAAAGGGGCTCTATGAGGCAATAATGTGGCTCTATGAGGCTATAATGAGGTCTACGAGGCTATAATGGCGTCTATGGGGTTATAATGGGGCTCTATGAGGCTATAACGGGGCTCTACGAGGTAATAATGGGGCTCTGTGAGCAATACTGGGGCTCTATGATGCAATAATGGGGCTCTATGAGGCTATAATGGGGCTCTAAGTGGTTATAATGGGGCTCTGTTAGGCTACAATAGGGTTTATGAGGCAATAATGGGGCTCTATGACACAATAACGGGGCTCTATGAGGCAATAATAGGCTCTATGGGGAAATAATTCGGCTCTATGAGGTTATAATGAGGCTCTATGAAGCAATCATGGGGCTCTATGATGCACTAATGCGGGTTCTATGACGCAATAATGGGGCTCTATGAGGCAATAATGGGGTCTATGAGGCAATAATGGGGCTCTATGTGGTGATAAAAGGTCTCTATGATGCCATAATGTGGCTCTATGAGGCTAT
>NW_026642553.1:0-994 GCF_028554395.1 Pezoporus wallicus
GGGATTTTAACTTCCTGATGTTTGCTGGAAGGACCACTCAGCAACCCAGCCACAGTCCAGGAGGTTCCTCCAGTGTATGGATGATAACTTCCTCCTGCAAATGGTGGATGAGCCAACCAGGAGAGGAGCGCTACTGGATCTCATCCTCACTAACAAGGAGGATCTGGTTGAAGCAGTAAGGGTTGAGGGCTGCCTTGGTTGCAGCGACCACGAGATGGTGGAGTTCAGGATCTTGTGTGGTAGGACTAGTAGAATACAGCAAGTAGAATTGCAACCCTGGACTTTAGCAGGGCAAACTTTGGCCTTTTCAAGCAATTGCTAGGGGAAATCCCATGGGCAAGGCTGCTTGAAGGTAAAGGGGCCCAAGACAGTTGGTTGGCATTCGAGGGCTGCTTTTTCTGAGCTCACGATCGGAGCATCCCGACACGTAGGAAGTCAAGGAAGAGGGCCAAGAGACCTGCGTGGCTAAATAGGGAATTGCTGGGTATGCTCAAGTGGAAGAGGAGAGTTTACAGGTCATGGAAGGAGGGGCTGGCCACTTGGGAGGAATACAAGGCTGCTGCTAGAGGATGTAGGAAGGCAGCTAGGATGACTAAGGCCTCCTCAGAATTAAATCTGGCAAGAGGGGTCAAGGGCAGCAGAAAGAGCTTTTTCAAATACATGGCAGATAAAACTAACACCAGAGGCAATGTAGGCCCACTGATGAACGGGATGGGTGCCCTGGTGACAGAAGATACAGAGATGGCAGAGTTACTGAATGCCTTCTTTGTCTCTGTCTATTCTGCCGGAGGCAGTCCTCATGAGTCCTTTACCCCTGAGGCCTCAGATGAAGTCAAGTCAACGGAGCAGTTTGCCTTAGTCGATGAGGAATGGGTTAGAGACCAGTTGAGCAATCTGGACATCCATAAATCCATGGGTCCAGATGGGATACACCCGCGGGTGCTGAGGGAACTGGCGGAAGTCATTGCTAGACCACTCGCCATCATCTTATCTT
>NW_026642554.1:0-9893 GCF_028554395.1 Pezoporus wallicus
TCACTTCATACATGAAAAGCATTTGAATGCAATCAGTCCAGAACCTGCTCTCTGCTGCGCAGCAACACAGTCAGCACAGAATGAATGTTTGGCATCTGCTCCCAAAGCAGAAGAGCCAGGAGGCAAATCTGGTGCTGGGCCTCTTCACCACACAATCAGCTTTGCAACGGACACACCATCATTGCAGTCTCTCCTCGGTTTCATACCTAAAAGTCCATTTGAATACAAATTCTCAGGTGGTCGCTCTCAGCTGCTCAGCAGCACAGTGAGTACAGCACGAACGTTTGGCCTCTGCTCCCACAGCAGAAGAGCCAGGAGGGAAAGCTGATGCTGGGCCTGTTCAGCACACAATCACCTTTGCATCGGTGCCTCCATCATTGATTTCACTGCTCACTGTCATACACGAAAAGCATTTGAATGCAATCAGTACAGAACCTGCTCTCTGCTGCGCAGCAACACAGTCAGCACAGAATGAACGTTTGGCATCTGCTCCCACAGCAGAGGGGTCAGCAGGGAAAGCTGGTGCTGGGCCTCTTCAGCACACAGTCAGCTTTGCAACGGTGGCACCATCATTGCAGCCTCTCCTCGGTTTCATACCTAAAACTCCATTTAAATACAAATTCTCAGGTGGTCGCTCTCAGCTGCCCAGCAGCACTGTGAGTAGAGCATGAATGTTTGGCCTCTGCTACCACAACAGAAAAGCCAGGAGGGAAAGCTGGTGCTGGGATTATTCAGCTCACAGTCAGCTTTCAAGTGTGTCACCATCATTGCTGTCACCATTCACAATCATACCTGAAAGAGCATTTGAATACAACCTCTCTGAAGCCTGCACTCTGCTGCCCAGCAGCACAGTGAGTAGAGCATGAGCGGTCGTTCTTTACTGCCACAGCACAAGAGCCAGGAGGGAAAGCTGGTGCTGGGATTCTTCAGCACACAGGCAGCTTTGCAACGGTGTCACCATCATTGCAGTCTCTCCTCGGTTTCATACGTAAAAGTCCATTTGAATCCAAATTCTCAGGTGGTCTCTCTCAGCTGCCCAGCAGCACAGAGAGTAGAGCATGAACGTTTGTTCTTTACTCCCACAGCAGAAGAGCCAGCAGGGAAAGCTGGTGCAGGGAATCTTCAGCACACAGTCAGCTTTGCAAAGGTGCCCCCATCATTGCTTTCACTGCTCACTGTCATACATGAAAAGCATTTGAATGCAATCTATCCGGAGTCTGCTCTCTGCAGCGCTGCAACACAGTCAGCACAGAATGAACGTTTGGCCTCTGCTCCCACAGCAGAACAGCCAGGAGTCAAATCTGATGCTGGGCCTCTTCAGCACACAGTCAGCTTTGCAACGGTTTCACCATCATTGCAGTCTCTCCTTGGTTTCATACCTAAAAGACAATTTGAATACAAATTCTCGGGTGGTCGCCGTCAGCTGCCAGGCAGCATAGTGAGTAGAGCACGAACGTTTGGCCTCTGATCCCACAGCAGAAGAGCCAGGAGGGAAAGCTGATGCTGGGCCTCTTCAGCACACAGTCAGCTTTGCATCGTTGCTCCCAACATTGCTTTCACTGCTAACTTATATACACGAAAAGCATTTGAATGCAATCAGTCCAGAGCCTGCTCTCTGCTTCACAGCAACGCAGTCAGCACAGAATGAATGTTTGGCCTCTGCTCCCACAGCAGAAGAGCCAGGAGGGAAAGCTGGTGCTGGGCCTGTTCAGCACACAATCACCTTTGCATCGGTGCCTCCATCATTGCTTTCACTGCTCACTTTCATACATGAAAAGCATTTGAATGGAATCAGTCCAGAGCCTGCTCTCTGCTGCGCAGCAACACAGTCAGCACAGAATGAACAGTGGCATCCGCTCCCACAGCAGAAGGGCCAGGAGGGAAAGCTCGTGCTGGGCCACTTCAACAGACAGTCAGCTTTGCAAAGCTGTCACCATCATTGCAGTCTCTCCTCGGTTTCATACCTAAAAGTCCATTTGAATCCAAATTCTCAGCTGGTCTCTCTCAGCTGCCCAGCAGCACAGTGAGTACAGCACGAACGTTTGGCATCTGCTCCCACAGCAGAAAAGCCAGCAGGGAAAGCTGGTGCTGGGCCTCTTCAGCACACAAGCAGCTTTGCAACGGTGTCACCATCATTGCAGTCTCTCCTCGGGTTCATACCTAAAAGTCCATTTGAATCCAAATTCTCAGGTGGTGTCTCTCAGCTGCCAGGCAGCACAGTGAGTACAGCACGAACGTTTGGCCTCTGCTCCCACAGCAGAAGAGCCAGGATTGAAAGCTGGTGCTGGACCTGTTCAGCACACAATCCCCTTTACATTGGTGCCTCCATCATTGCTTTCACTGCTCACTTTCATACAGGAAAAGCATTTGAATGGAATCAGTCCAGAGCCTGCTCTCTGCTGCGCAGCAACACAGTCAGCACAGAATGAACAGTGGCATCTGCTCCACAGCAGAAGGACCAGCAGGGAAAGCTAGTGCTGGGCCTCTTCAGCACACAGTCAGCTTTGCAACGGGGTCACCATCATTGCAGTCTCTCCTCGGTTTCATACCTAAAAGTCCATTTGAATCCAAATTCTCAGGTGGTCTCTCTCAGCTGCCCAGCAGCACAGTGAGTACAGCACGAACGTTTGGCCTCTGCTCCCACAGCAGAAGAGCCAGGATTGAAAGCTGGTGCTGGACCTGTTCAGCACACAATCACCTTTACATTGGTGCCTCCATCATTGCTTTCACTGCTCACTTTCATACAGGAAAAGCATTTGAATGGAATCAGTCCAGAGCCTGCTCTCTGCTGCGCAGCAACACAGTCAGCACAGAATGAACAGTGGCATCTGCTCGCACAGCAGAAGGACCAGCAGGGAAAGCTAGTGCTGGGCCTCTTCAGCACACAAGCAGCTTTGCAACGGTGTCACCATCATTGCAGTCTCTCCTCGGTTTCATACCTAAAAGTCCATTTGAATCCAAATATTCAGGTGGTCACTCTCAGCTGCCCAGCAGCACAGTGAGTACAGCACGAACGTTTGGCCTCTGCTCCCACAGCAGAAGAGCCAGGAGGGAAAGCTGGTGCTGGACCTGTTCAGCACACAATCACCTTTGCATCGGTGCCTCCATCATTGCTTTCACTGCTCACTTTCATACAGGAAAAGCATTTGAATGGAATCAGTCCAGAGCCTGCTCTCTGCTGCGCAGCAACACAGTCAGCACAGAATGAACAGTGGCATCTGCTCCCACAGCAGAAGGACCAGCAGGGAAAGCTAGTGCTGGGCCTCTTCAGCACACAGTCAGCTTTGCAACGCTGTCACCATCATTGCAGTCTCTCCTCGGTTTCATACCTAAAAGTCCATTTGAATCCAAATTCTCAGGTGGTGTCTCTCAGCTGCCCAGCAGCACAGTGAGTACAGCACGAACGTTTGGCCTCTGCTCCCACAGCAGAAGAGCCAGGATTGAAAGCTGGTGCTGGACCTGTTCAGCACACAATCACCTTTACATTGGTGCCTCCATCATTGCTTTCACTGCTCACTTTCATACAGGAAAAGCATTTGAATGGAATCAGTCCAGAGCCTGCTCTCTGCTGCGCAGCAACACAGTCAGCACAGAATGAAAAGTGGTATCTGCTTGCACATCAAAAGGACCAGCAGGGAAAGTTAGTGCTGGGCCTCTTCAGCACACAGTCAGCTTTGCAACGGTGTCACCATCATTGCAGTCTCTCCTCGGTTTCATACCTAAAAGTCCATTTGAATCCAAATTCTCAGGTTTTGTCTCTCAGCTGCCCAGCAGCACAGTGAGTACAGCACGAACGTTTGGCCTCTGCTCCCACAGCAGGAGAGGCAGGAGGGAAAGCTGGTGCTGGACGTGTTCAGCACACAATCACCTTTGCATCGGTGCCTCCATCATGGCTTTCACTGCTCACTTTCATACAGGAAAAGCATTTGAATGGAATCAGTCCAGAGCCTGCTCTCTGCTGCGCAGCAACACAGTCAGCACAGAATGAACAGTGGCATCTGCTCCCACAGCAGAAGGACCAGCAGGGAAAGCTAGTGCTGGGCCTCTTCAGCACACAGTCAGCTTTGCAACGCTGTCACCATCATTGCAGTCTCTCCTCGGTTTCATACCTAAAAGTCCATTTGAATCCAAATTCTCAGGTGGTCTCTCTCAGCTGCCCAGCAGCACAGTGAGTACAGCACGAACGTTTGGCCTCTGCTCCCACAGCAGAAGAGCCAGGAGGGAAAGCTGGTGCTGGACCTGTTCAGCACACAATCACCTTTACATTGGTGCCTCCATCATTGCTTTCACTGCTCATTTTCATACAGGAAAAGCATTTGAATGGAATCAGTCCAGAGCCTGCTCTCTGCTGCGCAGCAACACAGTCAGCACAGAATGAACAGTGGCATCTGCTCCCACAGCAGAAGGACCAGCAGGGAAAGCTAGTGCTGGGCCTCTTCAACACACAGTCAGCTTTGCAACGCTGTCACCATCATTGCAGTCTCTCCTCGGTTTCATACCTAAAAGTCCATTTGAATCCAAATTCTCAGGTGGTCTCTCTCAGCTGCCCAGCAGCACAGTGAGTACAGCACGAACGTTTGGCCTCTGCTCCCACAGCAGAAGAGCCAGGATTGAAAGCTGGTGCTGGACCTGTTCAGCACACAATCACCCTTTGCATTGGTGCCTCCATCATTGCTTTCACTGCTCATTTCATACAGGAAAAGCATTTGAATGGAATCAGTCCAGAGCCTGCTCTCTGCTGCGCAGCAACACAGTCAGCACAGAAGGAACAGTGGCATCTGCTCCCACAGCAGAAGGACCAGCTGGGAAAGCTAGTGCTGGGCCTCTTCAGCACACAGTCAGCTTTGCAACGGTGTCACCATCATTGCAGTCTCTCCTCGGTTTCATACCTAAAAGTCCATTTGAATCCAAATTCTCAGGTGGTTATTCTCAGCTGCCCAGCAGCACAGTGAGTACAGCACGAACGTTTGGCCTCTGCTCCCACAGCAGAAGAGCCAGGATTGAAAGCTGGTGCTGGACCTGTTGCTGGCCTCCATCGTTGCTTTCACTGTCATACAGGAAAAGCATTTGAATGGAATCAGTCCAGAGCCTGCTCTCTGCTGCGCAGCAACACAGTCAGCACAGAATGAACAGTGGCATCTGCCTCCATCTAGTGCTGCTCTTCAGCACACAAGCAGCTTTGCAGAATGAACAGTGGCATCTGCTCACACGGCAGAAGGACCAGCAGGGAAAGCTAGTGCTCTGCCTCTTCAGCACACAAGCAGCTTTGCAACGGTGTCACCATCATTGCAGTCTCTCCTCGGTTTCATACCTAAAAGTCCATTTGAATCCAAATTCTCAGGTGGTCTCTCTCAGCTGCCCAGCAGCACAGTGAGTACAGCACGAACGTTTGGCCTCTGCTCCCACAGCAGAAGAGCCAGGATTGAAAGCTGGTGCTGGACCTGTTCAGCACACAATCACCTTTACATTGGTGCCTCCATCGTTGCTTTCACTGCTCACTTTCATACAGGAAAAGCATTTGAATGGAATCAGTCCAGAGCCTGCTCTCTGCTGCGCAGCAACACAGTCAGCACAGAATGAACAGTGGCATCTGCTCACACGGCAGAAGGACCAGCAGGGAAAGCTAGTGCTCTGCCTCTTCAGCACACAAGCAGCTTTGCAACGGGGTCACCATCATTGCAGTCTCTCCTCGGTTTCATACCTAAAAGTCCATTTGAATCCAAATTCTCAGGTGGTGTCTCTCAGCTGCCCAGCAGCACAGTGAGTACAGCACGAACGTTTGGCCTCTGCTCCCACAGCAGAAGAGCCAGGATTGAAAGCTGGTGCTGGACCTGTTCAGCACACAATCCCTTTACATTGCTGACTCCATCGTTGCTTTCACTGCTCACTTTCATACAGGAAAAGCATTTGAATGGAATCAGTCCAGAGCCTGCTCTCTGCTGCGCAGCAACACACAGCACAGAATGAACAGTGGCATCTGCTCACACGGCAGAAGGACCAGCAGGGAAAGCTAGTGCTCTGCTTCTTCAGCACACAAGCAGCTTTGCAACGGGGTCACCATCATTGCAGTCTCTCCTCGGTTTCATACCTAAAAGTCCATTTGAATCCAAATTCTCAGGTGGTGTCTCTCAGCTGCCCAGCAGCACAGTGAGTACAGCACGAACGTTTGGCCTCTGCTCCCACAGCAGAAGAGCCAGGATTGAAAGCTGGTGCTGGACCTGTTCAGCACACAATCACCTTTACATTGGTGCCTCCATCGTTGCTTTCACTGCTCACTTTCATACAGGAAAAGCATTTGAATGGAATCAGTCCAGAGCCTGCTCTCTGCTGCGCAGCAACACAGTCAGCACAGAATGAACAGTGGCATCTGCTCACACGGCAGAAGGACCAGCAGGGAAAGCTAGTGCTCTGCTCTTCAGCACACAAGCAGCTTTGCAACGGGGTCACCATCATTGCAGTCTCTCCTCGGTTTCATACCTAAAAGTCCATTTGAATCCAAATTCTCAGGTGGTGTCTCTCAGCTGCCCAGCAGCACAGTGAGTACAGCACGAACGTTTGGCCTCTGCTCCCACAGCAGAAGAGCCAGGATTGAAAGCTGGTGCTGGACCTGTTCAGCACACAATCCCCTTTACATTGGTGCCTCCATCGTTGCTTTCACTGCTCACTTTCATACAGGAAAAGCATTTGAATGGAATCAGTCCAGAGCCTGCTCTCTGCTGCGCAGCAACACAGTCAGCACAGAATGAACAGTGGCATCTGCTCACACGGCAGAAGGACCAGCAGGGAAAGCTAGTGCTCTGCTTCTTCAGCACACAAGCAGCTTTGCAACGGGGTCACCATCATTGCAGTCTCTCCTCGGTTTCATACCTAAAAGTCCATTTGAATCCAAATTCTCAGGTGGTGTCTCTCAGCTGCCCAGCAGCACAGTGAGTACAGCACGAACGTTTGGCCTCTGCTCCCACAGCAGAAGAGCCAGGATTGAAAGCTGGTGCTGGACCTGTTCAGCACACAATCCCTTTACATTGGTGCCTCCATCGTTGCTTTCACTGCTCACTTTCATACAGGAAAAGCATTTGAATGGAATCAGTCCAGAGCCTGCTCTCTGCTGCGCAGCAACACAGTCAGCACAGAATGAACAGTGGCATCTGCTCACACGGCAGAAGGACCAGCAGGGAAAGCTAGTGCTCTGCCTCTTCAGCACACAAGCAGCTTTGCAACGGGGTCACCATCATTGCAGTCTCTCCTCGGTTTCATACCTAAAAGTCCATTTGAATCCAAATTCTCAGGTGGTCTCTCTCAGCTGCCCAGCAGCACAGTGAGTACAGCACGAACGTTTGGCCTCTGCTCCCACAGCAGAAGAGCCAGGATTGAAAGCTGGTGCTGGACCTGTTCAGCACACAATCCCCTTTACATTGGTGCCTCCATCGTTGCTTTCACTGCTCACTTTCATACAGGAAAAGCATTTGAATGGAATCAGTCCAGAGCCTGCTCTCTGCTGCGCAGCAACACAGTCAGCACAGAATGAACAGTGGCATCTGCTCACACGGCAGAAGGAGCAGCAGGGAAAGCTAGTGCTCTGCTTCTTCAGCACACAAGCAGCTTTGCAACGGGGTCACCATCATTGCAGTCTCTCCTCGGTTTCATACCTAAAAGTCCATTTGAATCCAAATTCTCAGGTGGTGTCTCTCAGCTGCCCAGCAGCACAGTGAGTACAGCACGAACGTTTGGCCTCTGCTCCCACAGCAGAAGAGCCAGGATTGAAAGCTGGTGCTGGACCTGTTCAGCACACAATCCCTTTACATTGGTGCCTCCATCGTTGCTTTCACTGCTCACTTTCATACAGGAAAAGCATTTGAATGGAATCAGTCCAGAGCCTGCTCTCTGCTGCGCAGCAACACAGTCAGCACAGAATGAACAGTGGCATCTGCTCACACGGCAGAAGGAGCAGCAGGGAAAGCTAGTGCTCTGCCTCTTCAGCACACAAGCAGCTTTGCAACGGGGTCACCATCATTGCAGTCTCTCCTCGGTTTCATACCTAAAAGTCCATTTGAATCCAAATTCTCAGGTGGTGTCTCTCAGCTGCCCAGCAGCACAGTGAGTACAGCACGAACGTTTGGCCTCTGCTCCCACAGCAGAAGAGCCAGGATTGAAAGCTGGTGCTGGACCTGTTCAGCACACAATCCCCTTTCCATTGGTGCCTCCATCGTTGCTTTCACTGCTCACTTTCATACAGGAAAAGCATTTGAATGGAATCAGTCCAGAGCCTGCTCTCTGCTGCGCAGCAACACAGTCAGCACAGAATGAACAGTGGCATCTGCTCACACGGCAGAAGGACCAGCAGGGAAAGCTAGTGCTCTGTTCTCTTCAGCACACAAGCAGCTTTGCAAAGGGGTCACCATCATTGCAGTCTCTCCTCGGTTTCATACCTAAAAGTCCATTTGAATCCAAATTCTCAGGTGGTGTCTCTCAGCTGCCCAGCAGCACAGTGAGTACAGCACGAACGTTTGGCCTCTGCTCCCACAGCAGAAGAGCCAGGATTGAAAGCTGGTGCTGGACCTGTTCAGCACACAATCCCTTTACATTGGTGCCTCCATCGTTGCTTTCACTGCTCACTTTCATACAGGAAAAGCATTTGAATGGAATCAGTCCAGAGCCTGCTCTCTGCTGCGCAGCAACACAGTCAGCACAGAATGAACAGTGGCATCTGCTCACACGGCAGAAGGAGCAGCAGGGAAAGCTAGTGCTCTGCTTCTTCAGCACACAAGCAGCTTTGCAACGGGGTCACCATCATTGCAGTCTCTCCTCGGTTTCATACCTAAAAGTCCATTTGAATCCAAATTCTCAGGTGGTGTCTCTCAGCTGCCCAGCAGCACAGTGAGTACAGCACGAACGTTTGGCCTCTGCTCCCACAGCAGAAGAGCCAGGATTGAAAGCTGGTGCTGGACCTGTTCAGCACACAATCCCCTTTACATTGGTGCCTCCATCGTTGCTTTCACTGCTCACTTTCATACAGGAAAAGCATTTGAATGGAATCAGTCCAGAGCCTGCTCTCTGCTGGCAGCAACACAGTCAGCACAGAATGAACAGTGGCATCTGCTCACACGGCAGAAGGACCAGCAGGGAAAGCTAGTGCTCTGCTTCTTCAGCACACAAGCAGCTTTGCAACGGGGTCACCATCATTGCAGTCTCTCCTCGGTTTCATACCTAAAAGTCCATTTGAATCCAAATTCTCAGGTGGTGTCTCTCAGCTGCCCAGCAGCACAGTGAGTACAGCACGAACGTTTGGCCTCTGCTCCCACAGCAGAAGAGCCAGGATTGAAAGCTGGTGCTGGACCTGTTCAGCACACAATCACCTTTACATTGGTGCCTCCATCGTTGCTTTCACTGCTCACTTTCATACAGGAAAAGCATTTGAATGGAATCAGTCCAGAGCCTGCTCTCTGCTGCGCAGCAACACAGTCAGCACAGAATGAACAGTGGCATCTGCTCACACGGCAGAAGGACCAGCAGGGAAAGCTAGTGCTCTGCTTCTTCAGCACACAAGCAGCTTTGCAACGGGGTCACCATCATTGCAGTCTCTCCTCGGTTTCATACCTAAAAGTCCATTTGAATCAAATTCTCAGGTGGTGTCTCTCAGCTGCCCAGCAGAAGAGCAAGGAATGAAAGCTGGTGCTGGACCTGTTCAGCACACAATCACCTTTACATTGGTGCCTCCATCGTTGCTTTCACTGCTCACTTTCATTCAGGAAAAGCATTTGAATGGAATCAGTCCAGAGCCTGCTCTCTGCTGCGCAGCAACACAGTCAGCACAGAATGAACAGTGGCATCTGCTCACACGGCAGAAGGACCAGCAGGGAAAGCTAGTGCTCTGCTCTCTTCAACACACAAGCAGC